>NW_024966627.1:70699-71093 GCF_019238085.1 Lagopus leucura
GAAAGGGAAAGGAAAGGGAAAGGAAAGGGAAAGGAAAGGGAAAGGAAAGGGAAAGGAAAGGGAAAGGAAAGGGAAAGGAAAGGGAAAGGAAAGGGAAAGGAAATGGAAAGGAAAGGGAAAGGAAAGGGAAAGGAAAGGGAAAGGAAAGGGAAAGGAAAGGGAAAGGAAGGGAAAGGAAAGGGAAAGGAAAGGGAAAGGAAAGGGAAAGGAAAGGGAAAGGAAAGGGAAAGGAAAGGGAAAGGAAAGGGAAAGGAAGGGAAAGGAAAGGAAAGGAAAGGAAAGGAAAGGAAAGGAAAGGAAAGGAAAGGAAAGGAAAGGAAAGGAAAGGAAAGGAAAGGGAAAGGAAAGGGAAAGGAAAGGGAAAGGAAAGGGAAAGGAAAGGGAAAGGAAAGGG
>NW_024966628.1:0-19237 GCF_019238085.1 Lagopus leucura
CCACCTTACCTCTCTCTCTTTTTTTTTTTTGTTTTTTTTGTAAATGTTTTTTTTTCTTCATGCATTTTATAGCCTTTGAGAATAAATAAGCTCCGTTTTGCTTCCACATCTCTAAAAACTGCAGCATTTTTAACTATTGTCATTTCAACCGTGCAATTATTTTTTTGTGTGTGTTTTTTCTTTTTTTTTTTTTTGCAACACCCCTTTTAAAAAAAAAAATGGGAAAATACATATATATATATTCAAACTAAACCCTATACAACGTCAAAAAAAAAAAAATCCAAATTTAAAAAAAAAAAAATTATACACAATTTGTAACTGTCAACAGTACAGATGAGCACGAGAAATAAAAACCGCAAAGATCCGAACAGATTCATAGAAGCACAAAGGAGGGTGTTGGTTTCTTAAGATTGTCGTTTCTCGTTGTCTTTTGAAAATTAGGAGGAGTTTCCTGGACTCTTATGGGGAAGTAATGATGACGACCCCGAGCTCATGATGGGATGGGAGAGAAATCCCAATGCGCCGAGCCAAGGCGTCAGTGCTGAGCTGTGGCGTCGTGGCGCTGCGCTGCTCCGGTTTGGCACGTCTTGGCACACACCAAGCAGCCCAACTCCACGTGGCTGAAAGCAGTGATGCTTTACGGTCTGTTGGGTTTGTTTGGGTTGGTTTTTTTTGTATTTTTTTTTTTCCTTTTTTTTTTTTTCTGGCTCTCTGAGATGTGAAGTCAGGGCGTGAAGTCAATGAGCAGAAATGTTCCGTCGCCCTCCAAGCGCCGCGCTGCTGCCTTCCCGCTCCTTTGCGGGGCCGGAAATACGTTTGGTTGCGGCGTTATTTTTTCTTGCAGGACGGTCAGGAAAAAGAAAAGAAAATGAGAGCGACGAGACGTCGTCAATCCCACCTAATTTCCAAAGCGAGGCCGTGCAAAGAGCTGCCGTGTGGGTCCGATGCACGCAGGGTGCTGGCGGTGTGGCTGCTTCCTGGATGGACGCGGGGACAGAGCTGGGACAGAGGGATGGAGCTGGGACGTGGGGACAGATCCACGTCACCTCGGTGTGGACAAGAAGCCCGGCGCACACCGTGCAGGGTTTGAGGAGGAGGGAGAAGGATTGGGGGGCACAGAATCTGCCCACGTGGGTGTCCCGTCCCTCCCCCCCCCCCTCCCCCGCCCTCCCCGGTGTGCCGCAATAGGAATGGAACACCAAAACATTTTGCATTCGGAACCAGATCAGCCTTTGGGGAAGTGGTGGCAAACGGGACTTTTCAAAGGGTTTCAGCAGGAGGTCGCTGCCAGCACACCTCTTTCAGCTCCGTGCAGGGATTGTGGGGCTGCATTGGCTCCGTGCTGCCTCTCCACAGCCATCACCGTTCACTCCCATCTGAATTTTCGGAGGCCTTCCTCTGACTGCTCGCCTTAAGTTGCCCACATTCATTTTCATCACAATCCGCCCCAGTGCAACAGGTTGGGCTGGAACCTAACTCTGCTGGGATCTCTGGGAGGAGGCAGACGCACAGCCCTCATCCCCTGGGGAACTCCCTGTGCAGGATGAGGTTAGGTGCTGGGGCAGGTTCTGTGTCATTCTGCAACCACAAGCTTCAGTGGAGAGGAACTGTGCGGCCAGAGGACCGTCCTCACAGTCCTGAGCAGGGACAGGGGCAGAGATGGCACCACAAAGCAGCTCCAGAACTTCCCCTGCTTCCCTCGTGCCCTTTTTCCTTCCACTGAACCAGGTGGCTGAGGCTGCTGCAGAGATCCTGCGCAGCTCAGTTCACTCCTCCAGAGGCCTTCAGGCAAAATCCCTAAGGACGTTATTTCAGTGGCAATCGTTAAATAGCAACGATTTACTCCTAGCTTCTAACTTAAAGCTTCGACCCATACAGAACAGGGAATGCATTTTAGACACACTTGCAGCATTTTTTTTTTTGGTAAAACGACTGTTACTCCCAAACCAGCCCTGCCTCAGCCAAGCACCCTGCGGGGCTCAGTGGGACCTCAGCAGAGGTGGCTGAAGGGTTTGGATGATTGTGGCCAGAAGCAGCGGTGCCCCCTTCTCTGCAGGGAAAGATGATGATGTCCACAACCACCTCTCACCCAAACAGCAAAGATCAAGCCTTAAACCTGTCTCGTGTTCCCCCTACACCTCCAAGCAATGCTGCAGCACACAGCCTTGTCCCATGGGACTGAACCATCCCCTCCTGCCCAGGCTGTGGGGCAGCCCTCAGGGATGCTCAGCGCCCGCATCGCTGCACCAGCGCAGCCCCACAGCCCCCAGCTCCAATCCCTCTCCCTTTGATTTCCTTGCCACCCAACCTGGAACTCACAGCTCCCAGCTGTACGAACTGCGTGCGTCGCCCATTGTGCTAGAATGAATGCCTACAAAATCCTAAAGCTATTTCTCAGGCAGTTTATGATTATCTCCCCACCCCAACCCCTAAAACCCGTTTTTGTCCCCAGAATCCTCCCCTTTCCCCCCCTGCCCTCCCCGCTGCGAGCCAGCGGCGCTCCTGGGGATGACGGGGACCCGTTATGTGACCCAGGTATCCAACCGCATGCGTTTCACTGAAGGACTCTCCCCCTCGGCCTCACCGCCAGGGCGCAGCAGCCCCAGGGAGGAGCTGAAGTCGGTGCGAGTGGGATCATCTCGCTCACTGCCCTCGTAGGAGCTGGTGTTGCTGCTGAGGCTGTCGACAGGCGAGCGGCCGGTGGGCTCGTGGCGGGGCTGGTGGGGGAAGGTGCTGAGTGGGGTGGCAGTGTTTCGTTCCCGGTTGGGTGAAACGGGCTCCGACTTGATGCTGATGTTGGGGTTGGTGTTGACAGTCAAAGTGGTGGTGTGGGACAAGTGGCTTCCTTGTCTGAGCATCCACGGGAGCAGGGGAGGGAGGGGAGGAAGGGGAGGAGGAGACAATGGGAAGCCTCTCGTTACTCATCGTTCCAGCAGCCCTCTGCCCATCCGCAGAATTCACCACCCACCCTTCACTGCGAAAACGACATCCCTGCCAGGCCAGGACCTGATCCTGCCAACCTCATCCCCACCGGGCTGGAGCCCAGAGCAGCTCCCCAGCACAGCACCCCAAAGGCAGAGAGCATTCAGCAGTGCTCAGCCTCACCAACGGTTGTGCAAAACCATCAGAGCGTGGGGTTGTCTGGGCACTGCAGAGCTCTTGAGCTCCTGACCAAAGGATGGAGCACGCCCTGGAGCCCCTGCTGGGCAATGCACAACCTGCTCTGAGCAACTCGTGCTAGAGGCAGGTGCAAGCAGCTTTCCCCTGCGGAGGCTTTAGGGCTCCCACTGAACTCCTCCGTTTCTTCAGTCCCTGCTTCTTTCTGTTCTGCAGTCTCTGCGCAACCAAGAGCGAGTTGCTTCAATCTTTATTTCGACTGCAGTACTGTGAGAAAGCTCTGTGAGTGGGGATGCTTTATTTCCAGCTCCATTTCAGAGCACCTGTTCCAGCAGGAGTCTGCATGGATGGTTTTTTTGTTTTTTTTTTGGAGTAAAGCAATTCATTTTCCATGTTACAAATAGCCTTCCCTACGCTGCCAGGACCACTATTAGTAGCTCCCTTATCTGTCATGCCTACTCTATGCCCTCTTCCTCTCCTGTGTCAGAAGGGAGCAATGCTCCTGCTGCACGTGGGCAGCCAGCTCCAAGCCATGGCTCTCAGAAAGCAGCACCCAGCCCTGACCTTGCCTGGGGACTCCCAGTCACCTCTGGGACAGTGGTGCCCAATTCCCTCCGCATCATTTTATTACCATTTGTACCATCAGCTGAGTGGCCCTGGGGCTCATTTCACTTACATTAAATTTCCTAGTGATACAGGAACCAGGTGCTGCTGCTGCTGTTGTTGTTGCTGCTGCTGTTGCTGCTGCTGCTGTTGCTGTTGTTGCTGCTGCTGCTGTTGCTGCTGCTGCTGCTGCTGCTGCTGCTGCTGTTGCTGTTGCTGTTGTTGCTGCTGCCAGGCAGAGATGTTGCCAAGGGACAACCCACCAGGTGAGCTGAATGCTGGCAGTGAAGATAACTCAGCACTTGTCAGCTGATAATCTGGAATGAAAGGAGCTCTTCAGTCATTTCAATGTCAGGGCTTCTCTGACCCAGCACTGAGCACTGCAGGAAGATAGAGACCCACTCAAGAGGTACAACAGAGCCGTGCCTTTCTGGGGAATAGCTCAGGGACTCAGCAGTTTCATATTGTTGCTGGGCATGGGAGGTGACTCTTCCACCTTCGAGGCTTTTACTGTCCAAAACATAAAGCACTGCAGTGCCCTTGGTTCTCTCCAGTACCACACAACCACGGACATCCACGTGCAAATGCACGCACGGAGGCAAAGGGGACAGATTCAGTGCCTTACAATCTGCACATCCACCCTACAGCCAGTCTGAGCAGCTGGCAGAGAGGGAGCGGTGCCAAACCCCCGTGTGCCTCCCCACCTGCCCGCAGGACCATAAGGAGCAGGGGGGCAGGAGGGCCACTCACTCTGCGCATCCCAGACCCACTTCTGCACAACCACAACCGGCTTCTGAGCATCAGCAGATGGCGCTCCCTCCCCACAGGAGGAGGCCAAGCTGCAAGGAGCCTGCCTCGAAGCAGGACCCGCTGCAAGGAGCTGCACAGCCCAGCAGGAGGACCCAGCCCAACACTCTGCAAGTTGCCAAGGTGGCAACTCCTCAGCTACGCAGCACGGGGAAGGAAGCTGCTCTTCCAAGAGATGGCCAAAGCTTTGATCAGCCCTTTCCTCAGAGCCACGTCTGCATCTGATAGGGATGCAGATGCTCGATGCTGATCTGCCCTCACCCCACTCCTCCCCACTGCCTCTGTCATTTTGGGCGCCTGTGGTTTCAGCTTCCCCACCCCTGCAGCAGCAGCAGCAGCACACAAAGGAGGCTGCCAGGCAGCAAGCAATGCTGGCAGGCTGATGGCAGGCACTCCCTGCACAGCAGCAGCCCCATTCTCACCCCATGAGAATTCCCACTAGCGCTGGTCCTTCCACTTCTGCAAACACCCCCAGGTCTGATGACCCCAAGCAGCGCAAGGAAGGGCACACACTCCTGTAACCTCAGCAGCCCCACGGGGAGGATATCCCTAGGTTAGAAGTGGGAGGAACAAGGAGTAGCACCCAGGGCTTGGGTTTGGTGCAGACATCTGCACCCTGTAGCGATGTGAGCCCTGCCAGCCCTGTGGCATTCAGACATCCCAGCCACAGGCGCCCGGGTGGGAATGGTTTCTCTGCCTGCGGCTAAGCTGCAGGAGGAAAATAAATACCAAAAGATAACAACCAGCTCTACCCCCCCCCACAACCCCCCACCAAGACTTGTAGCAGTGCAAGGCCCAATTAAAACCTATTTCGGGGACTTTAGCAACACCCAGACTCGTTGGTGGCCCGCACCGACTTCCACACAGGGAGAGAAGTCAAACAGGCATCTCCTGGGCTACACCTACTAATTATGTGAGGGAGTTCCCAGCACGCCTATCCTGGGTTCTTCCAGACGAGCAGCTTTCTGCATTTCTTCCAATTTTTTCTCTGAGCAAACACCAAAGTGAGTGATGAGGGAAAACATCCCTGCATCACTCCCCGGTGCCCCCGGGGTTTGGGCAGGCTGCAGGTGAGCAGAACCCTTTGCTGGAGTTGCCTTGGGCTAGCACACACCTCACCAGCCCTACAAGCAGGACGGTCTGCATTCTTTCCAAACTTTTGGGTCCCTGACGCTCATTTTCATTAAGCCCCTATTACAACATCACTTGCAGCTTTCGAGAGAGCCCTGAGATGGGCGTAGCTGCAATTAACATCCACTTAAAAGCATCTTCACGCTGCCAACACCACGTAATGGGCTACAGCATGAGAACCGTGCCCTCACAGCCTTCCTGGATACAACAGCGAGTTCCCATTCTTAATATAATGAGTTTCCCCTTTGTTTTCATCTTGTGAAACTCTTGGCCTCCGACGGCATCTGGCAGCGGTGAGCTGCACCAGATGCTCTCTGCAGCCATTCAGGGAGATGTGCAGGAGGTGGCAGCGCCCTCACCTGTGTTGTACGCAGTCGGCATGGCAGAGAACGGCAGCCCCTGTGTCAGCAGGCTCGGGGTGGCCACAGAAACAACCGGCGTGGTTAGAGAGTGAGTCGCCTGGGAGACACCTAACCGCTGTGTGTTCTGCTGGGGAAGCAAATGGAGGCTGTTACAAGGCGGCCCGCTGCACCCCAAGCCCCAAACCCCAGCAGGTTACAGACACCCACGACCTCTGTGAAGCTCACGGGCAGCTCAGGGAGCCCTTGGATCACTTTTCTGCTCAGGACTGGGGGTTTTCTGCACGGAGGGCATCTCTGTGCTGCAGCAGCGAGGTGCCTGTTTGTAAGGCACAAATCCTTACAGCCTCCCTGCCCATGCTGAAACAAAACCAGATACTATTTCCCAGAGGATGCGTGCGATTGCCTTCGCTGCACTGGGAGAAGATCATGGTACGAAATCAGTGCCTGGTGCTGCACAGGGCTGCTCCTCCTGCAGCAGGGGCGAGCCCCTGGCCTCCAACACAAGATGCAGACGTGAGGCACAACTGAGAGGATTGTAAGGGTGCTGTGGCATCCTAGAAACCAGCTCTCAGCAGCCCCTGGGCTTGATGACCTCACGAGGTTGGGGTGACTCAGGCATTAGCAGGGTCCCTGGTGGAAAAATCCTGCGCTCATCTGGGTGCAAGCCAGCCTCTCCCCACGGCTCTTCAGGCGGTTACGTGGGCAGATCTACGGGTCAGCTTCAGCCCTGTTTACAAGGCAGATAATCTGGGCTGCCTCTGCTGATCTGATTTAAATCAGACTCAAGAGGCTTGCCTCTAATCTGCAGCACCCCCGGCACACGTCATCCCGTGAAGCCTGGGGCACTGCCCAGCTCCCAGCACGCCTGGCACGAGGCTGCTGCATCCCCTGGGGCACAGCCTGCACCAGCACAGCAGCACCCAGGGCTGCCATGGAGTTTTAGGGCCAGGCATGGGTGTCTGCACCAACACAGGATCTCCTGGGGTGCACTCAGCACCTCAACCCTGCCCTAGAAGGGTATGCAGCACCCACACGCTGCCGAGGAAGGCGATGCTAATTGCCGAGGATGGGTGCTAATTGATGAAGAGCTGAGGCTGTCAGAGGTTTTCCTGGCTTGCACCCTGCTGGCAGTCACCCTAGGGGGTGCCCACTGCCCCATAGGGCAGGGATGCTGAAGGGAAATGCCATCACCAGGAGCTCATCCTCTGCAGTCTCAGGTGTGTGGCCTCGCCATGCCGCAAGGCAGCACCTAGTTTTAATCCCAAACCATGCAGGCAAAAGGTGCTGACATGTGCAAGATGCCACACATAGGTTGCAAAATACCCTGAGTGGCAAGCTGTCACTCGGGCTTGTTACAAAACCATGCAGTCATGCTCCCAGGTGACATGGTGGTGCACTGATGGAACAGATTCTGCCCTATGCTTCCAATGGGAAACAGCCCATGGCATGCAGAAACATGGAGGGGTTTCACCTTCCTGACCCCACTAAAAGCAGCTCCACGGCTTACATTGGGGTGGCTGGGAGCATCCTGGGGAGAGCAGGCGGGTGACATCCCAGGGAAAGGAGAGCTAGGATGAGGGCAACATGCAGGGAGGGGATGCAGGGAGGTGGGTGACTGCAGCACTGAGCCTGCAGAGCAGCTGTGGGCAGATGGCCCCCACCTGCAGAGCTGTGCCAAGCTCCCTGTCCCCCTCCTGGACTCTGTCACCTCGCTGCCAGCTGGGGTTGGACAAAGACCACATTTTGCTACAGGCAGAGGCAGCCTGGCAGCTCCAATTAAAGCTATTCATGCTAACCTGGCTGATTTTTGCCTAAAGCCAGCTGCTCCTTCAGGCAATGCCCTGCGGCAGAGGGAAGGGTGAAGTGGAGGTGCTGGCTGTTTGGAGGCTGCAGGTGGGGAAACTGAGGCACAACGTTGCCAGGGATTCAGGTAGGGAAGGGAGGTTTGTAGGGCACGGAGTGGAGCAGAATTCAAGTCTGCAAAAGCCTCAGCCAGCCCTGGCCCTGGCCAAGTATCTCCTCGCAGGCTGTGAGAGGTCCTGCCTCACTCCTGTGCTTTTGGAAAGCTTTTCCCTGGCTGTGTTTGCTGCATCCTACAGTGGCTCTCGTCCTTTCCTCACTGCGCTGACCTGTCGCCCATCTGCCCTGAACCAGAATAGCAACAGAAAAGGGTGAATCATTGCCACAAACAAGGTGGTGTTCACTTTGCTGGCAGAAAGGAAAAAAAAAAAAAAAAAAAAAAAAAAAGCCATAAAAATAACACAGAAAATTGCCCCTGTGCACAAACAAGGGCTGGTGCACGGGTGAGCCAGGCAGTGGATTCACACAGGCTGCAAATAATAACTTCATAGGAAAATAGGAGAGAGCCTATGCTTCCCCCCCCCCCCCCGCTGCAGGCCAGGTTTCCCCATGCCCCCCCATGGGCACAGCAGTGCCCAGGTTGGCTGTGTGGCACACAGGCACACAGGGTGAGTCCCTAAGGAGGATGAACCACCTGACAGCTCGCGTGACAGCCTGCAGCTCAGCCCTTCCTTCCGATTTGTCTACAAACAAGGGGGTTTTTGTAGCTCCTTTAAGGAAGGGGGCAGCGACATCGATGCTGCACTCCCAGCAGAGGGGCCGGCAGGGATGCGGGGACAAACAGGAGAAGCGGCCCAGGTCACAACGCCCACCGCAACGCACTCTCAGTGTCACTCACCAGAGCCAGGTGATCCTCCGTCTGCCCGCACAGGAACGGGGAGAAAACCAAGAGGCACCATTAACCCGCTGCCCTCACCCACCGCCGCCGCACCCCGCGCTTGCCGGCTGCTCGCAGGGACGGGGCGCGCGTCGCACGCCAGGTGACATTCGTGTGCACCATTAGGGACACGCAGCGGGTTCGGTGCAAAGGGAAACGCGAAGGGAAATCCTCCCAGCTCCCACCGGCACAGCGGGGAAGAGGTGCCTGTACCGAACCCACGCTGGTGCCAAGCTCCCTGGCAGTGCCACGCGGCGCTGCTCACCAGGTGGTGCATCAGCCCTTTGCCGCTCTGCGAGGTGATGACGCGCAGGTCCGGCTTGCGGCTGTTGGTGGCGAGCTGCGTGCTGTGGGGTGGCGGTGGAGGGGACTTGGCTGGGATGATCTTGCCCAAAGTGCTGCCGTTGGAGACGGGAAGGAGACCAGGGGAGGCACGAGCACTCACGTAGCCATTGCCTGCGGGAGAACGGCCACAAGGTGAAACGCGTGGCGATGGCGAGACCTGCGAAGCTGTCCTGGGTGTGCAGAGCAGGGATGCAGACCCTCATGCACTGAGCAGCTCCTCGCCTGCAGGAGCCCACGGGCATCACCGCAACGCTGCAGTGCTGCTTTCAGCACGACCCCTGCACGCTGCTGGTAGCAGGGCAGCAGGGCCCTGTTGAGGCGGATAATTGCTCTCACGTTCACTTTTGAAGCTGCTTTTTGGCAGCAAAAAGGGCTGTGGGCAGAGCGGAAGACCTGGCGCACTGATCCCACTGCCCCTTTGAAGATCTGAGAGTCCCTCCTCCTCCTCCTCCCGCTGCCCCACTTAAGGATTTTATGTGCAAAGACGAGAAGGCAAAAAAAAAAAAAAAGAAGAAAGGGAAGGAAAAAAAAAAAATTTAAAAAGGAAAAGATTTGATGAACATCAGGAAGGGAATAAATTGGATCAGATTACTGTTCTGATGAGGGCTTTTTTTTTTTTTTTTTTTTTTATTTTTATGAATAGGCCCCAAAGATAGAAAGGCGTTTAGCAATCACCAGGATTCAGCCCTCGTATTCACTGCACGTTAGACCAGGAAAAATAGGTCGCTGATTGCATTATTAATCACATCTACCACTACTCTACATCTGCATTTCAGCTGGCAGTGGCAATGCTGCAGCCATGGCAGGTGCCCACTGCCGCCCCAGGCCAGGCAGACTGGGGATGGGATGAAACTGGCGAGAACACAGCCTTGCCCCCCAACCCTGAGATGGGAACAGAACCTAAAGGAAAGTTAAAACTTGATGCTTTTGTTGCTGAGATGGCATCAACATCAATGCGCACGCGTGCAGCTCCAACGGCAACCACAAATTCGAGGTATGCTGCCTCACGACGGTGGGCAGCTGTTGGGGTGGGTGGGCAGGACACCGGTGCTGTGGGGTTGGGGTGGACGTGTCTACCAAACGCCTGCCATGCTGTGCCTGGACAGAACAACTACATGCTGCTCTGCACAGGGGAAAAATGCACGAATGCAGCATCTTCAAAAGCGTAAAGATGCCCAAACGCAGGGAGGCTGATGGAGGCAGTGAGCACAGGGTGTTTCCCTCCAGATGCAAGGTGGCACAGCAGAAATCTGCATGGCTGCAGAATCCAGGCCGCGGCCACCCGCGGCTGATGACTCAGAAGCTGCAGGTAACCTCAATCCCGCAGATAGAGCGAGGAAGAGGAGGAGGACAGGAGGACGAGATGCCCCAGGGACACAGAAGCCCCCCGTGGACGGAGGGCAGGCAGGGCTGGCCGTGCCCCGCTCCTCACGCCCGTTTCCTGGAGCGGCAGCAGGAACGCGGGGAATGCTGCGGTGCTGCGGTGACGTCAATGCTGACATTCAGCAGCTCTGCCAAGCTCCTCGCTGCCACGGCTGCTCACAACAGCTGACGTGGGGGCGGCGGGTGGCTTTGGGGGGCAGCAAGGCGGGGAGGTGCAGCCCCACAGCCCCCCCTCTCCCTTCTAGCAGAAGCCACCCCATCCCCACGCGGGTTGGCGGTGCTGCAGAACCGCTTCCGAACCAGTTTGGGTTTCGCTGGGGCTAATGCCAATTGCCAGGCTTCTCCAGAGTGAGCCTCTGGCAAAACTAGCATCAAAAGGGACAATCAGGGGGCAGGGCTCTGCTCGCCTGGGACAGCAGGTGCCAGAGGCTGCGTGTTGGCTGACCCGAGCCGCGGGCAGGAGGCATTATTAGCTCATTTTATAGCCGGGGAGTTAAGCCACACGGTCTGAGTTGAGTTAGTGCTGGGGCTCTCGCAGTGGAAAGGGGCCCTAATGAGCTTTTTTCCTCGCTGTAAAGTTCCTTTACAGGGCCCAAGTGCATGGAGGAATCAGGTGTTAAGTAACTCAGCTGAGGTCAGCGGAGGAGCGGGTTTCAGTTCGGGGTGCTAAAGCTCAAATCAGGTCTTCTTTTGTCTGCCAAAAGCCAAAGCTCTTTGGTTTGTAGCTCTTCCAAAGAGCAAGGACCTCAGCTCCACGAAGCACATCACTTCCCTGTATCTCTGATGGAACATTGCAGAGAGGCTGGCCTGGAGCATCTCCGGCAAAGCCTCTCGCTGCCAAACCCTCCTTAGCACTTCTCCATTCCCCAAATGTGCTGGGTTGAAAGGAAAACACACATTCCTGTGCTATTGATGGGAAATGGAGGCACAGAAGAGAGAAAAGAGCCCAGCTTGCTAGTGCCAGCCCCACACCGCTCCTCACTTACCCACAGGACTCGGGCAAGCTCCGTTGGTGTTGTTCAGGTCACCCCCAAGCATCGCCCCTACGAAACAACCAGAAACATGGGGTCAGGGCCATGCTGAACATCGCTCCTGGGGGAGGGAGGAAGGCAAAGGAAAATCAGCAGTGCTGCATTCCCGGCGAGAAAGTCCTGGGCAAAATGAGCAGCATTCCTGGTGATCAGGTTTGGAAACAATATCCAGGCAGATCCGTTTCCTTTGGGCAGCAGCCAGGCGGCACAAGGGCCTGGTCCAAAGCACACGGCTTGGAAAACACTGTGGCTATTTTGTTCCAAGCCTTCTGGAGGTACACAGGGGCTGTGCTGCAGGGAAATGAGCCCCAACAGCACAGTGTGAAACACTATCTGCCCTGTAACTTTTGCACCGAATGGAAACCACCCCTAACACTGCCAGCGCTGCTGCAACGCTGCCTTCCGTGGCTCTGCTGCACGAAGGTGAATGCTTGGACAGCACTGGGAAAAGCAAAGCAGGGGCCTCAGGCTGCCCAATAACAGATCCAGCTCCATCACCCCGAGACAGGAAACTGCCTCCAGCCACTGCTGTCAAAGCAGGGCTCAGGGTGGCAGCAGGCCCTTGAAAGCACAAATGCTGCTGCGCAAGAAAGGCATTTTGTTCCCCATGTGAAAGCGTGATCGTGGGTGTCGTGGTCCCAAAAATACTTTACTTGGCAAAAGGGTACAGAGTTCCCTAGAGCACAG
Organism: Lagopus leucura; assembly: GCF_019238085.1. NCBI lineage: Eukaryota > Metazoa > Chordata > Aves > Galliformes > Phasianidae > Lagopus > Lagopus leucura. Next base: position 12,204 of record NW_024966628.1, read on the forward strand.
CAGGCACCATGCTCCCTGCAGGGGATGGGGATGCAAAGCAGGGTCTTGGTTGCATTGAAGTCCTTGAGCAGACGGCAGCAGTGAGCACTGAGCAAGCTCCACGCCAGCACTGCCTTTGCTTTGGAAACAATAACGCAGCTCGCTGCATTCCTCTTGACTGCATTGTTAAAAAAAAATAATATATATATATATATATAAAAGAAATAGCTTGTCTCACATGCAAGGCTCTGGCTCCTATAAACAGGATTTCTTCCGTGTCCCAGGCAGTGAGTGAATGAAATGCAGATGGTTGGACTTGGAACACCTCAGTGCTCGCAACCACAAAATTATTCCCCCTTGAAACAAATGTTTCGTGAGCTGGATGGAAACGGCAAGCGCCGAGCAGGCTCTGCTTGACAGCAAAGCCTCTTTTTTTCTGCAGAGGCCAGCAAGAGGGCAGGGGTGATGCCTACAGACAGAGCCACAGCGCAGGAGGGAGATGCTGCTCTTTGGAACCAGCAAAAAGATCCCTTTTCCTCTGAAATCTGGGGCCCTGCTCCTCAGGCCCAGCTCCTTCAGTCTTTCAGAGAGCCTGGGCAGCCAAACCAACACTGCCTCTGCCATTTGCAGCCCAAACGACTTTTACAGACCATCTGCAAGGACCGAAATAGCAAGCAGGGGCTTTCTGCGTGCTATTATTATTTATGATGGCACCGCAGGAGAGTCGGGCTGCGGTCACATGTCCCCCTCACTGCAGGGAGCGCGGGTGACGAGAGCCTTTCCCCAACCTGCTCTCACCACCCCACGCCAGTCCCCGCTGGAAAGGACCACTCCTCGGATCTGTCAGCAGGTCTGTGTGAGTAATCGCTCAGCAACCAACTGCAGCCACCGCAGGCTGAGGCAACAACAACAAAAAAAAGGCCCTTTTTAGGCAGCGGTCCCACGTCCCCGACGGCGCTGGGACACAAGCAGCCAGACCTGGGCTGGGAAAGACACCGGGTGACTCACAGCCACTCGCACCGCCTGATGTGAAATATCCTGATGTGGAAAAGCAAAGGGTGATCCCTGGGCAGGGAGCGGTCGCTTGGAGCTTTGGGCTTCTTGCAGAGGGGATGTAGGATCACTCACCTGCGCTGGCTGGCCGCTGCGGCAACCCTGGGGACACGGTGTTCCTCTGCAGTGCTGGTTGCTGTGGTGAGAGGAGCCGGGGGTCAGTCAGAGATGAGGTTACCAGGGATTGGGTCACCAACGAGCTGCCCGGGCTGCTGAACTGCAGCGTGTTCTGGTTGGTCACAGGAACCGTCACTGGCATGGCAAAGTTTGGCGTGGGCACTGCAGACTGAAGAGAGAGAGCAGGAGGTGAAGGGGAGCAGGCAGAAGGAGGTGCTCACTTTGCAGGCTCCCAGCAAGGGGGTGGGGGGGCCAGATCCTGCCTGGGATTGGCAGCACCGTCCCATGGCTGCAGGGGAGTCAGCGTGGCCACCCCAAGCCTCCACGCTGATGCACTTCCATCTGCACGGGGCGTGATGCACCCATCCATCTCAGCATCTCGGGGCAGCAATGGCACAGGAGCCCAGACAGACTCCTGTGGAACAGCACGGAGTCTGCCTAGACACAACACAGATTCGCCACTGGCTGCTTTCTCTTTCTTTTTAGGCCCACGTTTATTTCCCCGTCACGTTTTCAGAGCTCAAAGCATCAAAGAGGGGAGAAGTGCCGTGGGGTTCCCCTTGCAGCACTGCCCTCTGCCCCTCTGCAGAGTGGCTCTGAGTGCCAGGGACAGGCTCGCAGTGCCTCGTGCCCTCCAGGTGACACTGAGGTCTGTCCTTCCACCACCAGGAGCTGTGGGGCAGGAGGAGGAGGCGACCCGGTGGGAGCAGGAGGACGGCTCAAGCCCTATCCTTGTCTGCAGGTCGAGGACCAGCTTCACCTACCAGCGTCCCCGCAGGAACCAGACTCACCGTGATTATCCCATCAGCCTTTCTTATGTCACTGATTTGCTCTTCATTAACAGGAACAGGCACCTGCTTAGAGGCTTTAGCAGGGGCTTTGTTAAAATCCCACTTTAATTTGCCAAGGGCTGGGAAAGCAGAGCGCTCAGTGCCACCAGGCAACACCCAGCGTCCCCACCAAACACACCAGCAGGCGTGGAGAGAGCCAAGTTCCCAGCACCATGATGTTACAGGGTGCTGTTCCTTGTGGCTGAATTCCTTTAAGGGGAGAGGAGAGGAGGGAAGAAGGGACGGTGCTCACCAGGCTCACTGCTGGAAACCCTCCCACCCGCTCAAGGGCATCCTGTCCTTCAGAGATCCTGTGGCCCCGAGCTGGCGCTGCAGCACGGCTCCAAGGGCTCTGGGGACTGGCGTGTCCCCTTCCAGGGCTCTACAAGCCTTAACACAGCCCTGGCCCTGCAACCAGGGGTTGCAACCAGCTGCAAACAAACAAAACAAAAAAAAAAAAGGTGGGGGGCCACGGGGAGCCTGGCAGGTTTTGTCAGGTGTGTGAACAGCGTGGCAGCATTGTGCAATAAATCACTGTAAGCACGTGTGTGTGCGTTCCCAGAAGAGGGAATGAAGAGCAAACCCGGTGCCTCACATCCTCAGCGAGGATGATCAGAGAGCAGCATCCGGCCCCTGTGTCTCCATGCTGCTGTCAGGCCAGCGTGCGACTGGGACCCAGCACCAGTGCCTGGGGGTAGCTGGGGCACAGGGGCTGCCTGGATGCGCTCACACCTCAGTCCAAAATCTGGGGAGAAGATGCACACATCAGCCAAGCCCCTAATGATGTCTGATTCTATCAAAAGCCATTGCAAACACGCTCCGAGCGCAGAGGGACTCTCCACAGCGAACACGGCTGCTGTTAGCTAACGAGCCCAGTTAGTTCTCATCACACACAAAAACACTCCAGCTGGTTAAAAAGGAGAAGCGTCACCTTCAACAGCACACGCTCTGCTGGAACTGCTCCATCCCCACCGCGCAGGGGGTTTAGACGAGGAGCCGGATGCTCTGCCTTGAACCCCCAGCACCCGAATGCCCCCCTGCCCAAAAACACAGGCAGACCAGGGCTAGCGCAGGGGCTGCAAGGGGATGGAGCTGTGCCTCCACCCCAAGCAAGCCCTGGTGGGGTCAAAATCTCTTCCCTAAAGAGCGAGATGCCACCGAGGCAAAACGCCTCGTGCTTTGCAAGCTGAGTCAGCAAAACCAAAGGGGGATGGATTTCAAGACCCAATTTTCTTGAAAAGCCAGAATTTTTAACCTGTATGGGCTCGCAAAGCGTGGAAGGGCAGATATCTTTTTTTTTTTTTAAGGTGGGGAGGGGGCTGTGTCATTTCCTATTGCTGCATCCAGCCCTTAGCCTCCCTGCTCCCTGCAGCGTCCACAATGGCTGCAGTGACACGGGGCTAATCTCACTGAAGGAGGTTTGCCTGCACCGCCAGCCCTCGCTCCCACTGCTAACAACTAATTTGACACGCGTTCCCCCCTCCCGTCTTCTGACACAAATCCCTTCCAGCGCTGTCCTGATGCCACCCCGCTGACGGGCCTGGGATCACGGGCTAAAACCTCACTGGATTTCTGCCATGGCCACCAGCTGCCTTGAGGGCTTGATGGATTTGGGTGGAATTAAGGCAAAATGGCCCAAAGTGGGCTGACCCAGTGCTCCTCCCCGCCAGCTCACAGGGGCCTGGGGCTCTTAACCCATAGAAAACCCCTTATGGGGGGCAAAAGGGTGGCCAAGGAGACTCAAATCCAGTACTCATGGCCAAAGGGCAGAAGAAGCCCTGACCCAGAGCCCAGGGATGCTGGCTGAGTCGCCCAGGGGGCTGCTCCCACTTCTCCAGCTGGGAGACCAGAGGGTCCCCAACAGCTCCTGGTGCTGCTTCCACCACTTTCCCCCCTTTTCTGCCCTCGTTTCCTGCCCCTCTGGGTGCATTCAGGGCCCTGGTTCCCACGGCACAGCACGGCTCCAAAGCAAAGCCATGCAAGACCCCCGTCACCCAGAGGCAGCCAGGGCGGGAGGGGCTGCAGGCCACCAGCTACTCACTGCGAGCCGGTAACTCTGCATCATTTTATCAAACTCCTCATCAATCTTTTTATATTTCTCCTCCGTCTGCGGGGTCAGTGCAAACACTTCATCCCCTTCCGGGCTTTCGCATTCCCTGTGCTTCTTGTTCAGCGCCTGTGTGACGTTGGGGGGGAAGGGGGAAAGGGGGGGAAGGGAGGGAAGGGGGCAGCAGGGGTGTTGGGGAAGGAGTGGGGACGAGGTTGGGGGGGGAAATCGAACAGAAGAAAAACAGAATAATGAAGGCTTCCTGGCCACAGAGCAGCTACTTACACCGTATCGCTTGAACAGGATATCCAGATCCTCGCTGCCTTTACGGTATTTATCCTCCATCAAGGGGCTCTGGTCTATCGAGTCATCTCCGTCGGGTTCCGGGCTGTCACAGCCATTAAAACCTTTCTTTCTTAACGTCTGAAAACACAATCAGGACAGTTTGAGACCTGAGACTGGTGGGGTTCTCCCGGAATGTCCCTGCAGCACAAAGGTGGCATTAAATGATAGGGACGGATGGACAGATGGATGGATGGAGGGAAAAACTGCCTAGATCTCAAAAGAGCAGCGTGTGCTGGTGCTGAATTTGGACCCATACGAGCTCAGATGAGGGTTTTGTCACCTCCAGTCAGCATGATGACAAGGAGGGGAAATGAACCTCGAGGATGGGATGCACCCTCCTGCTGGAAATAATAGCTAAGATGTTTTTGCACATAGGAAATAGGGCCAAAAAGCAGACACAGGTCCTATCACCTGCGCTCCCTTATGCAGGAGCTTGGCAGGATGGGCACTCAGCAAAAAACCCAAGCAGGGTTTGAGCAAAAAGTCCCTCTTTTCACACAGCAGAAGCCAATCTGCAGCCTGTGCTACGCGTGCACATTTAATCATTTTATTTTCAAAATACCAAAAGCAATTAGGCGTTATTATGGAACCATCACTTGCCAATTTTTTTTTTTTTAAGTCGAAGCTACAGAATTTCCTGGAATTCTTGATCTCTTTTCATGCCAAATTCAGAAGGGGGAAAAATAAAGGCCTTGACAATTCTCCTCTTCCCTTCCTAAACAGCTATAAACATCTCTGCTTCAAGGTCAAAACATCCTGGAGCCGTTCTGCTCTACCTGGAGCCATGCAGGCAGTGCAACCAGGAGCTGTTTGCCTCCCACTGCCATCCCAGCAAGCTCCCCTCCCTCCAGCTGAAACCCCTCCGTATTTGCACCCCGTGCTTCAACGTCAGCCACTTTCGACATCATCCAGGCTTGCAGAAACCAACACCATTTTGCCAGCCATGGTGCTCACGTGGTAAATCCAGCAGCAGCAGCAAGGAAAACCAGCAGATTCTGACATCACCCCTCCAAAAGAAACAACGCTTTCAGAACGCGTGCTTCACCACTCCAATTTCACGCTCTTCCTTTGGATTGCGCCCACAGTGATGTCTTTACAGCAGAGCTGTAAAGGGGGGGGGTGAAGCCCCACTTGGTGCTGCCATCCCCCCCAAATCCTGCTTATTGCTGCCATTTCTTTCCCCTTCACACAGGAGGGGCAGCTCCAGCAGAATGCGCTCTATTGGCACGGTTGGCAGCACATGCAACCCGTGCTGCCCGGACACCAGAGCTGGGGCTCAACTCGAAGGCTGAGCCAAAGGTTGGTTCTCAAGGCCACTCTTTGAAGGCTCCTGAGGATTCTTCCCAGTTGTTTTGCTATTTCTGTCCACTGCCCTTGTTTGTATTTCGTACGACGCACGCAAAAAAACGTGCCATGCTCTTGCAGTGGGGAAGGGACCGGCTTTGCCTTTTTTTGGAAACTATATTTTTTGCAAAATTCTTTCCCCAAATCTTTTGTTTCGCCGAGGCAGCTGGAAAGTTGAGTCTCCCTCCTTGCTTAAAAAAAGAGATTTTCCTCCCCCTCTCTCTTTCTCTTTCAGAGGCAAAGTGGAAAACATTGTTCCATGAGCCATGGAAGCAATGAAGCTGTGTTTCCTACAGATGCGTGCAGCAGGAGCTGTGCTGGGGAGACTCTCCGGTGTCTAATAAGGGGCTGTGCCCATGCTGTGGTGTTTCTCCTCACCGTGGCCAGCTGTCCCACCCAGCTCTGTTCACAAAACTTAAAGGAAATCCCTCCTTCCTAAAACCTACAGTGCTGAAAACGCAAGGGAAAACGACCTCTTCTCACTTAAAAGCCCATTTCAACTGAGTTTCTTCACCTGAAAAAACGCCAAAGGATAAAACCAGGGTGAGAACATCACCTCACAAAGGACAAAAAAAGAGAAAAATAAAGCCCTTTCCTGGTTTGGTGGCTGCTGACACCCTGTTCAGGAGCAGGTTTTAACCCCAGGAGGGTGGGAGAGCAGCAGGAAACCCCGAGCATGTGAGAGGAAGCGATGCTCGGCCAGGATGCAGCCGACTTCCCTTAAAGGAGGGTGGCTGCAATTTAAGCAACTCCTGACTTTGGGGAAGGATGGAAAGGAACAGGACACGGCGCCTCTGCACCTCCTGCAGCAACGGAACTGGGAAGCAAAGCAGGAGCCAGCCACACAGCCAGGGAAAGCAGAGGATGCGCTGCCTGACCTGGAGCATCCCCACAGCCCTGCCCCGTCCCCGTCCCTCACCAGGAGCTGGCACATCAGCTGGGCTTCGGGAAACGAGAAGCGACAGCGAGGAGCAAAGCCGGCGTGATCCGCAGCCGGGCGCGCACGTGGCACTCAGCGTGCCTGTCTGAGGCCTTGGCCGGGCCCTGCGATTAAGGACCCCCCCCCTTTTCTCCCCCTCACTGCAGTCAGAGAGATTTTCTCAGACTTAAAAGCTTGCAGCAGTCAGGACTGAGGCTAGGCAGGGAGCGGAGGGGCTCAAACCCCTCCTGCTGCACTGAGTGCCTCATCCCAAGAGCTTGGCTTCACTGCTGCCAACCCCGAATCCCTGTGCCGTGCAAGGCTCCACTGCTGCCAGCTGAGTCCCTGCACCGTGCAAAGCCCCACTGCCACCAGATCTGAATCCCTGTGCCATGCAAGG
>NW_024966628.1:19247-37684 GCF_019238085.1 Lagopus leucura
TGCAAAGCCCCACTGCCACCAGATCTGAATCCCTGTGCCATGCAAGGCTTCACTGCTGTCTGCTGAGTCCCTGTGCCATGCAAAGCCCCACTGCCACCAGATCTCAATCCCTGTGCCATGCAAGGCTCCACTGCTGTCTGCTGAATCCCTGTGCCATGAAAAGCCCCACTGCCACCAGATCTGAACCCCTGTGCCACGCACGGCTCCATTGGTGCCAGCCCTGAGTCTCTGTGCCATGCAAGGCCCCACTGCTCCAATCCCTGTGCAAAGCTCCACTGCTGTCTGCTGTGCTGTGCAAGGGATTCAGGCCTGTGTCACCCCCTCCTCATACCCCTGAAGTGCTTCTGGAAGCACACAGGGCTGTGTCTCTCCTACAGGAATGGGAGACGGGTGTCACACAGAGGCAGCCACCCCTTCAGCCACTCAAACATCTCCAAACAAAACGCAGACCTCATAATCAGCTTCGTCCCTTGCCCATAGGGTAGAGCAGGATCCTGACCCCAGTGCTGTGCTTGCCAAGCCTCCCACCATGACCTGAACCTCCAAGCAGAAGACATGCTGTGAAGGTCTGACAGGTGAGACATCAACAACCTGCACAGAACTGGGGCTCTAGTGAGACCCAGTCTGAGTCCAGCCAACTCCATGATCAGGAAGGGTCCAAGCAGGGTTTGGAATAGTAAACAGAAACATCCTGGAGCAGCCCAAGCCCTGTTGCACACAAGGAGAAGGGATGAGGACGAGGATGGATGCCTGAGTGGCTCTGAACCCGCCTGAACAGGATCTCGGAGCAGATGACAGCAGCTCTGCTGGCTAGACATGCCGAGCCTCGGCTCCTCTCCCCACCATCCGCCAGTGTCCTTCCGCTTCCCATGTTCCTCTCTCCAGCTTTGGATGCAGATTCATCTTTTCATGTGGTGCAAACACAGCATTTCTTTGGGTGCCAAGGACTGCGTGTAACTTGTCGGCTTGGGAGTGTTTGCATCTTGGACCATAAGGGAACAGAGAATGCTGCCCAAAATGTTTATGGTATTTTTAGGCTGAGACAAATCTGTTCGATGCTGCAAGCTCCAGTATGAGCATCCTGGGGAGGCTGGGCAAGGTTGCATCGACGAGCGAGGCAGGGAACCGTGGCTGTGAAATGCAGCAACTGAGGTGCATGAGGCCCTGCTGTTCCCAGGATAAGGCTACTACCAGTGCTTCAAATAACATCCAGAAAGAGCATTCTGAACAATTAGGAAGGTCAACAGACAGCTGCTTGTTGGCTGCTCGGTGCTGAGGAGGAGCGCAGCGGACGCTGGTTCAAAGCGCTCACAAAGAGACGCTTCAGGGAGGTGGAAAAAAAAAAACCAAAACAACCAAAGAACCCCAAAAAAGCCAGATTTTTTGAGCTAGGTTGTGGGATTGCCTGGTTTTTTCTTGATGAAATCAAAGCCTGAGCTCACTACCTGAGGTGGCTGCATTGCACCGGAGGGCTTCAAAGGCACAAATCGCAGGTCCAAGTGGCAGGAGAGGACGGTCTGCAGCATCCTCGCCACGCAAGCCCCAAAGTGACTAACGGTTCCACCGGTGCTAATTGATTCCCGCCCATAATGTCAATAATTACCCAGGCAGCCCTCGCGTTTGTCTGAATTTGCCCATGCGTAAAGGGAGCTGCCCACACACAGCTTGCAGCTGCTGAGTGACACACGCGTGGTTCTGTCACATCATCGCCACGATGCGGCTGGGGAGCTTAGCGAGCATCCTGTGCTCCAGAACGGTACATGGGAATGAGGAGGATGCGGTGGGGATGGCCGGAGTGGGGTGTCTGAGAACAAGGCTGCTGGTTTGGAGGGAGCTGTGGGTGTCGCCAGCCTCAGCAAGGGCTGGATGCTATGCCCTCGTCATCCCTGCCACAGAGCTGGGTCAGATAGGATTCACTAAAGGCAACTCCATCAACCCACTGGGAGGCAGGCTGTGCTTTGAGCAGAGGTCAGAGGAGAGGCACTCAAAGGCCTCCCCAGCCAATGTCACTTGGTGTCAGCTGCTGCTGCCCTCCTGGAGCCCCACTGTGTACAAATGACACAGTTCACAGGGCCGGCTGCAGCTCTGGGAGATGCTTCTGAAACCCAGCCTAATTTACCAGGAAAATCCCCAAAAAGCCACGCTGCACCTCCATTTCACAGCAGTAAACCAGCACGTCACTCCAGATGGCTTCCAACAGCACCGAAATTTGACCAACAGATGCCAAATCAGCCTGGAGGTCTCCTCGTTCCCCTCAGATCCTGCTCTGCCTCCTCCCTGCCCCAGCCCTGCTACAGTGGGACGTGGATGTGGCCTCACCTCAATGATGTCCGCATTGGTTCGGCTCTCGTGGGGCTCGTTGTACTCGGTGTATTTGAGCAGCACCTTGTCCATGTCGGTGCTGGCATACTGGAACAGCTTGTTGGAGTGGTTGAAAATGATCAGGGCGATCTCGCAGTCGCACAGCACGCTCAGCTCATAGGCTTTCTTCATCAAGCCGAACTTGCGCTTGGTGAAGGTCACCTGGAAGCAAGCAGAAGGGATTTGGGATGAACACTGGAGGAGAAGCCAAAAGAAAGCAACAGCAGGAGGACACCTCTTGTACTCAGCTTCCCCAAGTGGACAACAATCCCAAGCTCTCTTCTCCCACCTCCCTCTCCTGCATGGCCCAACAGATTTGTGCTGATGCCTATTTTTGGGCTCGCAAGGCAGACACTTCACAAGCGCAGAGATGATTATCAGCATTGGAAATTGCATATTGCCAAATCAAGAGAAAATAAATTTCAGCAAAATCCCCAGCAGAGCTACCATCTGTTCAGGGGCTGCGGGTTGCTGGGGGGGGGGTTTGAAGTTGAATGTTCTCGCAGTGCAGAGCTCTTCCTAGCTCATCACAGCAGCCTGGATGTCACCCGGCCCTAGCCTGGAAAGCACAGGTGTGAAGTGCAGTTTTGTGCCCCAGAAGTCAGAGAGCTGCATGTTCCACCTGCCAGCACTGTTTCCTGCTCTCCTGGTACCTTGCATGAGCACTGAACATCTCACGGAGGGAGAGCTGTGCAACAGGAGGTGGCCGTGGCCAGGGCAGGGTGCAGGCTCCAAACCCAAGTGATTCCCAGTCTGCACCAACACCCACCAGGATGCAGCTGGCTGGAGGGGTTGGTTTGGGGCTCCTCATCCCGCTCACATCACCCATGGATGCTCTAAGCAGCTGCAAAATGCCCCTGAACCCCCAAACGGAGGAAGGTGCAACACTTGCTCTCCTAACAAAAAGCAAGAGGAAAGGAATAGGAAAGCGTGGAGGGGAGGCTCCCGCACTGCTTCAAGTGTGTGTGAAGCAGCGTGCTGGGGCACAGGCAGCGACCAGCTGTGACACCCTGCAGTGCTGGAAGGCTGCTCCCTTGCTGCCTGCATGCAAGGTAGGGCTCGATCCCACTTAGGACCACAGTTACAGCATTGATCTTGAAGCCGAGCAGCTCCAGCCTGAGGTGTGGAGGCAGGAGCTCGATGAGACTTTGGCTCAGCAGTGCCACAGGAGCTGAGCCTGAGCTTCCCAAGGCATCGTCGCCACAGCCCAGCAGGCACCCAGTGACCTGTGAGGGCACAGCCCATGCCTCCCCATCCCTGCTGCTGGAGCTGGAGCACATCTCATCCCTCCCAGCCATCTCCTGAAGATGATTAAGCAGTAACGAGATTGGGCTCTAATCACCTCACCCGCTGCTCTCCGCCACGTGCATCGCTCGCCCCAGCTCCAAATGCAAGCTCACGTGGCCAGTGGGCACCCAGGGACCCGAAACCACCGAGTGCTCGGGGCTGCCCTGAACTTCTCAGGATCCCCTCAGCTCTGAGGTCACCTGTCCAGAATGAAACAGCAAGCTGAGCGGTGACATGCAGACCAAAGCACCAAAGGACCGCCATCCCTCTGAGAAGAAGGAGATGTTTCCTCCCCAGGGGCACGGCACAGAAGCAATCCTTTTTCTTGGTGCCCACAGCTCTCCTTGCAGAGAAAAGCACACATCTGCCCTTTAACCAGCCCTGCCCCAAAAGCATCAGAGCTACGTGTGCCCTACACATTCAGCAGCTACAGGGCAGGGAAACACCAAACCCCGCTGCGCCACGCAAAGGGGCTGAGATGCACGTGGGCACGCGCCCCATCTCAAAGAATTAACCTTCTAAGTCTAAGAGGGTAATCAAATCTCATGCTTCAGGGCATAAGCCGATCACCAAAGGGGTCAGGAAGGAATTACTGCCCCACACAGCCCTACACTACCAGGGGATTTTTGCCTTTCCCCTGATGCAGACCATATTGGTCATTGCCAGAGTCAGCAGCCTGGCCCTGAAGGACTGATGGTCTGATCTGTTCTGGCAAATCCTCTCCAGTAATTCCCCTAATGACATTAGAGACTCTTACTTGCTTTCCTCCCCTGGGTTTGGCTTCTGCTGTAATCCCAGTCCCCTCCACACAGACTTGCACTCCCCGCTCCCTAAGGATGACTGTTGCTGGACCAGGAGAGCGCAGCCACAGCAGGGAGGCTCTGCGGGTGACCCCCTGTTTCCAGCATCCCCCAGCCACAATATTCCCATCTCCAGACGGAATATCCGCCTGCAGCAGCAGCGGGAGAGCAGCGAGTTGGAGCAAGGCAACCAGCCCAGGGACCTGAGGCTCACTGCACATCTGAGATTGTGGGAAAGGGCTGCAGACCCCCACGCCACAGCCCCAAATGCCTCCTGCTGCTTTGGCTGCCGGTGCTGGCAGCAAGATGCTGCTTTCCCATCCCGAAGGCTTTACACAACAGCGCTGGGCTGTGCCACCGGCTCCAGCATGACCACAGATTTTCCATTTGCTGCAGCTCCAAACAGGGCTGGCTGCGTGCGTGCAGCACCACACTCCCCTGCACATCCCCAGCAAGCACACCCCAGCTTCTTTACCAACCCCAAAAGCCCTGCTTGCTGCTTGCCACGGAAATGAGCAGTGCCACGAGCTTTCGGAGTCATTAGCAAAGATACTTCACGCCATCCTATCCCCTAATCACCAAATAATGAAGAAAATCTGCCATTTTCTATTGTTCGACTGAGGAGCAGTAGGACGGTTCAGCACGTTCTGCTATCTGCCACTTCTCCAGCATTAGGGATAGACAGCCCAGTTTGTTTTTCCTGGAGGACAAATAAAAAAGGCAGTAGAAAAGTGCAGCAGGACACGCACTGGATGTCCTCCACGTCCTCAGGAAACACAATGGTGGAGCAACCCCAGAGCAAAGCTGCTCCAGCAAAGCGCTGCCACTCTGCAGCTTGGACTCAGCAAGATGAAAATGAGGGAGAAATGACTTTTCTTTTTCCCTGTGAGATGCATGGATGCGTTTACCCATGCATGTACACACATGCACGCGTGTCAACAGCTCCATGTCAGTGCAGTGAAAACCTGGCACGAGGAGGAAAAAGCCCTGGCCACAAGTTAGCGCTCCATTGAAAAGAATTAAAATTCCTTTGGGTTGCTAGCGTTCAGAAAAAAATGGATCCTTGTTGTGGTTGTTTCTTATTGGAAAAAGCCTGGTGGAAAATGTCAAACGAAAGACGTTTTTTGCAAGGGAAGAGAAGTGGCAGCTAAGTGGGGAGGATGCTTTCTTCTAGGAAGGGCTTAGGTGTGAGCAGCTCTGCGCTTGGTGGAGGAAAACAGGGCGGTCTGCTGGGCTTGGGGCATCTGCTGCGAGCAGCCTGAACCCAGCCTCTATGGCTTAGCATTATGGGCTGGATGAGAAAAGCAGAGCTTGGCCCAAAAGGGACGCAAGTGGGGAGTTAATGAGAGTCTCAAAACGTGTGAAAATTGGTACCTGGGGGGGAAGGGAGGGAAGGACGACTCACCTGCCGGTTCCGCTCATCGGTGATCCGCTGGATCTGGATCTTTTTCCTCCCCATCTTCTCAGGAGATCCCTCACCACAGCAGCACAGCGTCACCCGGGGGAGTGCGAGAGGAGCCCCCTTTTAAAATGTTCTCATGAAAAATGTTTGGGGGGGGGGGAGGGGGGAGGGAGAGAGGGGGAGCAATGAAGAACCAAGGGAAACCAAACGAAAAGGAGCTGGATGCTCAGTTCATGGCACCCTCCGGCGAGTCCAGTGGGGCTGAGCCATCAGAAACCTGCAGGGACAGAGGCAGAGGTGAGACCCAAGCCCATAGTTTTGAGGGGCATCCCATCCCTCCCAATTTCAGGGAACCCCCCAGGCATGCCATCGCTACCATCCTCCCAGGATGTGATGACTTCTTTTTTTCTCCCCCTCTTAATAATGCCACAAGCAGCTGGTGATTAGCTCAGGCAATTTAAATCCATCTCCAGTTCCTGCATACATCTCCAATGTTGAATTTTAAAATGTCTTTATTTGATTACTCGAAGTAAAGAAAGAAATACGCCCGTATAACCAGGCACAGAAACCTAATTCTTAGGGGCAGGGCGAAGGAGGACAGGGAAGGAAGCCGGGTCAGGGCACCCCATGAAACACAGCACCCCCAGCCCCATTTCCCAGTGCAAATGGGTGGGATGGGGCAGCAGAGGCACCGAGTGCCTTTCCCCTCTGTTTTTCTCCATGTTCTTTCTTCGAGTGGCTGAATAAGGGCAGTGATAACGTCGCACTTAACACAAGGGTGCCCCGTGCCAAGGCTCAGGCTGAGGGAAACGCCAGTCCCAGAATAGCTCCCTATCTGCCTCCACTTGGCAGCACCGAACTCTCAGGCTGCTCACAAGCGATGCGACCAGAGAGAACCTCCTCCCTCTCCCAGCACCCAAAACCTGAGCTCCTCTCACAGCCCCACAGCCACCCTCCAGGGACCCTCACCCCATCCTTCACCAGCCCAGCCCCAGTGGTTCCCCCCCCCCCCCTTCTCCCCTCCCACTTCATTTGTCAGGGTTCAGAGCTCTGTGACTCACTCGCCCTACTTATTTTTTTGGCATAGTTATTCATCCTGCACTGCACCCGGCAATCTCAGAGCTGATTCGAGCACTGGAAGGGGAAGAGGATGATCCCCCCCTCTCATCACCCAGTGTTGGCTCCGTGGAGCAGCCAAGCATTCAGAAGCCCAGAGAGGTGAAGGACAATAGAAAGCCTTTTCTTTTTCCCCAATAAATCCCAACAGGAAAGATCAGTGCAAGGACAAGCACGCTGAGATTGCATTTGTTGATCATCGTTTATCCAAACTGCTGCGTGCATCCCCTCCCAGCCAAGCAGCGGTGCAACGGAGACACTGCCAGGTTCTGCTCCCCATTCCCACCTGCACCAGCCTGTGCAGGAGCAAGCTGGGAGCCACGAGGGTTTTGCATGCACAGAGAAAAGTGGGAGGAGGAAGATATTCTGCAAGGCTTCCTTTGCAGCCTTTCCCCTTGGAGGTGGCACTTCTGCAACGCGGCTGCCAACGCACCGTTCCCATCCTCAGCACCGAGCAGCAGCTCTGCACCCAGAGCAAGGGCAGCATGCTGATCCCTCCCCTGTTGCTGCAGCACTTGGGAGAAGGAAACCCACCCAAGGGGTGACAACGCATCGGCCATCCAACCCTGAGAGCAGGCATCCCCAGCAGCAGCAATAAGTGCTGGAGAATACAGGCTGTAAATCCAAGCCAAAGCGAAAGGAAGCGTTATTTTAACCTCATCCATTTGGGGAACTTCTTCCCAGGACGTAGAAGAGCTTCACCACACTTCCAAAGGGTTTGCAGATGAGCAAAGCCCAGCTCAGCCCTTGCTTGGGCACTAAACCACGTTTCCCTCGCTGAGCTGCAAGCAAAGCCCAGCTGCACCAACACAGATCCCCTTCCCCCAGCCCTTTTCTCTCCTGGTGTTTTAGTTGAGGTTTTGGGGGTGTTGGAGCATCCCCCACCCTTCCCCAATGTATTTCAAAGCCAGGTATTCTTTCTGGCTTCCTGACCAGGTGGCTGTTTCACAAATCTCACTGTCCCCCCCCCCCCCAGACTCCACTTTCTGCTCAGCACCTGCAATAAAGCACCCACATCTCCATCCCCACCCTGGTACAAGCAGCCCATCTCCCCAAGCTGATACAACACCCCAGCATGTCGTAGTGGCAGAAAGGCAAAGCCCAACCCTTACGAGACAATGGAGAATCTCTGCAGCCCCAGCAAAAGGAATCATCCCACTCCACTTCGCCCCCCACTCCAGCACCCCTCATGTGCTTCTCACAAGGATGACTCTGGCAGAGCAATTAACACACATGCCAATTAACTCCAAGCAGGTGCTGGTTAACTCTGTGCTGAGTAATTCAACTCTGGCTCCGAGTAAATTGCTTTAAATTGGGTAGACGAGGGAGGGAGCAGAGTTAGCAGTTTGCAAATAGGGGAAGGGATGAGAAGAAAAGGAGGCTCTCAGCTGGGAGATGTTTGCACAAAACAAGGAATTTGGGGGTGCTGAGTCCACGGCTCTCAGCGCTGGCAGGCAGAGAGCTGCTCTCCTCCAAGCCCTTATTTCTGGGTTCCTGACTGGCTATATATATTTATTCCCAATCTGTTTTACCTGTTGCTAAATGATCTTACCCCAGTGCCACGTGGGGCCCTTTGCACCGTTCCAAAACTGCTCCCTTTCCCATTGCACAGACCCACGTTTCCCCCTGAGCGCACAGAGCGGCACTGGGAGCTTCACGTCCACTTTCTGTTGCCCGTTTGCTGTTTTTAACGCCCTTTTATAGCATCTCCTTTTTGCTGCCTCCTCACCAAAGCCAGTTCCATGCACGCCTCCCCCCCTCCAAGCTGACACAATGAAGCTGTCCTCTCCTGCAGCCCCACCTGTGATCTCAGCACAGCACCAGCTCCAAATAAACCAAACACTGACAGCGCAGCTGGAGAGATCAAAACCTGTGGATCCCAAAGACCGAGGGAGAGGAAGGCAAATAAAAGCAGTAAATATATTCTTTCCAACCAACAACAACAAAGTGTTTGTACTTCAAGCGCAGCCTCCGCATGGCTCTGCACTTTCCAGCCTGTTTGTGGGCATCAGTGCAGAGCCCAGCGTGGCATGAAAAGGGACTGCAAAATTTGGAGGGCTTCACGGAAAATAAAAGTAAAGGGGTGCTGTTTGGGAGTCCAGATCTTAATTTTGAGGCACCTGGGTTTAGCAAAGTCCTCCCTGAGCTGGTGCAGGGAAGAGTGCACAAGGGTGGGGAGATGGAAAGGCAGAGAGTTGGGAAGGAAGGAGAGGGAAAAAAGGGGGAAAAGAAGGAAGGGAAGAAGAGGGAAAAGAAGGAAAGGAAGAAGAAGGGAAAAAGGAAAGCCCTCCCCTGACAAGGTGCCAAAAGGACCTGCGCTGCTCATCGTGCGGAGGAGGTGGATGGGAGAACGGCTGAGAGCGGTGCAGAAAATCCTGAATTAAAGGGAGAGAAGCTGTGGCGTTTCCCACCTGCTGCAGTGCAGGAGGAACGAAGGATTTGCTGCAAAGAGGCAGTGAGTGCAGAGCTGCACGTCCCAAGGTATGAACTCCCCCAGGTGGGTGCACAGAGATGCTCCGCAGGCACCCGGCACCAACCTGGGTGTTAGGATTTCATGGGCTTCCACCAGGAGAAGGGATCCCGAGCCCCGGATCTGCAACACCATCAGCACCTGCACAGATTCAGGTTCTCCCATGGCCAAAATCCACTGCACAGCCAAGGTTCCCAACTCCACAGTGCCACACATCTGTCTCACCACGAGGCCTGGACTTCCTCCTCTCAAGGATACGGAGCCAGCTCCGGTCACCTCTTGAACCTGCTCTAGTTCTTGCCTTCCTGTTTCCTCTCTCGCTGACGGCCAGACCTCCCTGTTGTGACTTAATTGTTGTTTTTGACATATCCTCTGCACCGACACCAAGGACTTTTCGTTTCCTCCTTGCCGCTTTCAGGACACACAGAACCAGCTTCCTCCTTCCGAGGAGGGTGGAAAACAACCCCCTGATTCATTCAGCCACAGCGCCCATGCTGCTGGGCGCCGTTCTTCCTCTTCCTCCTGCACTCTCTGCTCTACACCGTGCTCCACATCAACCACTGCCATCTCCCCCATGCCTGCCATCACCCCCCTGCGCTCTCCATCACCGTGCCACTGTCACCCCTCCAAGCCATCACAGCTCTGCACCCACTGCCATCCCAGCGAACCATCACATCCCACCCAGGATGGCAACCTGGGGGACGGGGACTGCAGAAACAGGGACGTGCAGCGCCGCGGGACGGGAGAGCAGCCACAGCTTTGGTAGCACGGATGGCAGAGGCTGCGTGCGCCAGGCGAAGGGCTAGCTCACCCACTCAGCGTTGTTTAGCACCTCTTTATCTCCAAACCGAGATCAAAACCACACAAACGCACTCGGGTCCCCTCCAGAGCTTCTATTCTGGTTTCAGGATGATGCTATCTGGGTTCCTGTGCAGTGTCTCCAGATGCACACGGGGGAGGGGAGAAGAAAGCGGCTGAAGCGCGTTGCTCTGGTGTGAACCTGGCTGGGATGCACAGCTGCACGGTCGGCCCCAGCCCTCCTGGGGACAGATCCTGCTCATGGAGCAGGTGCAGCAGCACGGGTCTCTGCAGCTGGCACCAGCTTTGTGCAGCAAAGTGCTGGGCAATGCACTCTGATGGGTACCTGGCTCCCGGCTGGATGCATCCCACAGCCACAGGTATCACCACGGGAGGCTCCAGAGAGCAGAATCTGGGCTGGATTCAGCAGAACCCCTGAGGAATTTGAAGGTAGAAACATTCCTGACCCAGATTCAGGCATTCTCTGGAGGAAAGCAGATGCCAACTGCGCTGCCAGCTCTGCTGAGCTGTAACAAAACCACGGGTTGTGCCAAGAACGGCCGAGCCTGGGGAGGAAAGCACAGCCCTGCAGCGATGCTGGAGCACCGATACTCGTGTGTTGAATTAAGGGGGAGGGGAGGGTTGAAAGGCTTTGGGGAAATCAGCAACCAGAGGGCTGCAGAGCAGAGGTGCCAGGCAGTACTTTGCTGAAGTGACCCCCAAAGCTGCCCACAATGGGCTTCAACGCAATCCTGAGCGGCAGCCCTGGTGGCAGCAGCATCCTCATTCAGGATCCAACCCTGCTGCGAGAGAGGACATTCCTTGGACACCCCACCACCCCACACATCCACCACCACAGCACTGCCCATCTCCTGCATGAGAGCATCCCATACCCCCCCCCTCCCCCCCAGGCACCCACAGACACAGCGCTGCCCGTTTCCCACGTGGGAGCATCCCAACACCTCGCCTCCTCCCCCCCCACCCCATAAGCAGCCTCAGAACTGGGATGATTTTTCCCCTGTACTAAGTACAGTTTTCTAAACGATGGGAAGCAAGAGCCCATTATCTGGCTCTGTCGCCCACCCCCACGGCTCCCTGCAGGGCATGAAATAACCACCTGCCAGCTCCCCGGAGCCGCGCGCTGCGGCAATGATATCGCAGCTTCCCCTGTCACTATTGTCAGAGCAAAATTTAGATACCTGGTAATGAGGAGGTTTAATATGACAGATGAGAGGTTGACTCATTAAAAACGGGAGAGAAGGAGGGAGCTGAATTCGGGGATGGATCCTGTGCTCCCAGCCCAGATGGAAACGGGGAGGCTGTCAGATTGAACCCGTTGACAGCAGGAGCAAAAGTAAAGCAGGTCCTGATGGCAAAACTCAGCGTGGGGCTACTGGGGAGGTAAGGGGATGGATGGGGGTGGGAAGGGAGGAATGGATGGGGGTGGGAAGGGAGGATGGGTGGGGTGGAAAGGAGGATGGATGGGGAACTATGGTTAGGGTAAGCATCAGGCATCACCCCATATGAGAGTGTCATCCCCTCTCTAAGGATAAGGCAGGGACCCACAGCTCTGCTCCCAGAGCTTGAAAAACCCCAAAATGCACCGAGCCCCAAAGGGACAAATGCTGCCTGCAGATCTCCCCATCCAGCACCACAGTGGGGCCCTGCAATGCAGTGGGAGGAGGGCAGATCACACCCAGCAGGAACATTTGTCCTCCCCATCGGCGGAGCTGGGTTTCCCCCAATGCTCTCCTGGCGGTGGGTTTCACCAGGGGGAACCTCCACAAACCCCATCCCGCACTGCTCATCCATCCCTTTGCATCCTGGACAGCTTCTACCCCCAAAAAATTTGCTCCTCAGCCAAGCAGCTGGAAGCTTTCCACCAAACAACGCTGTTTTTGTTTTGTTTTTAATAAAGGCAACGAGGCCCACGTGCAGCACTTTCCATAGGGAGGCACCAGCACTGCAGCCTGCAACCAGAGAGCACAGCCACAGTGGAAAAGCCCAAATCAAACCAAGGTGCAAGCGGCCGCGTCGATGCCACTGCAGCATGTTTCCCATTAGCACAGCCACGCTGCCAAGGGCAGCTTTAACCCCATCTGCATCCTCTTCTGAGGGCAGTGCACTTGTACAGCGTGCTGCAAGGGAAGAACAGAACCGATGCCTAAAACGATGCCATCCTCCTCCTCCCTGCAGGCTTTGCACCGAAGCTTTCACAGAAGTGGATATTAAAAGGATTACCGGCACGAGCAGAAGTATTATCAGCTCTAACACAGGCCTGTCCAAGATCACAGCGGTGCCGGCCTCAGAGCAGTGAAAACCCTGCAGAAGCTCAGGCCAGGATGGCTGAGGCTTCTTGCAAAGCAGCTGCACCCAGCCAAGATCCCTCCCCAGAGGCAGCAATGCATGTGGGCACAGCATTTCCCTCAGCACCCCTGCACCTAAGAACCCCATCACCCGAACATCCCTGCACCATATCTGCACAACCTGAGCAGCCCCACACCCGAGCACTCCTGCACCTAAGCAGCCCCTGCACACCCTGCAGGGCGCAGCTCCTGGCCGTACCTCCATCCCCTGCCTCCACTTGGAGGAAACCAAGAGCCCCGCTCCCACCCTGCTCCCCCCCCCAGGCTGCCGAAACGAGCAGGAGGGTGTTAAAACCCCAGCACTGACCTCAGAGGAACCACAGTAAACAAGCAAGTCAATAAGGTGGGCTGCTCCCTGCTCGGCTTCCTGTTTGCTTTAGCAGATCCTGCTGCAGGGCCGCAGTGGGACGGCCACCGCTTGCCACCAGTCACCAGCATGGGGCCACACGGAGGGGGGGGGGACGGGGACCAAACGAGCAATTGCTCCGTGCCCCACAGAATGTAGAGCATCCACGGTGCCACAATGGTGCCTGGGCTGGGTTTTATTCCTTCTATGATGCCGTGCTTGAGATCTGAGTGTGCTTGCTGCCTCCTCCTGCATTTGTTTTATTTCAAGAGGAGGAAATCCCGGCTCTCTGACCCTGCAGGTGAGCCACATCCCTGCCGTGCCTCAGTTTCTCCCTTCTTGTGCAGCTGACCCCCTCTGCAACTCAACCACAGACACAAAGGGAGGCACAGTCGTACCATAAATGTGCATTGGAGCAATGGGGGCTCAGTGGAACCCCCCCCTCCCAGCAGCAGGCAGGAGGGCAGCAATAGATAAGGGCTCTGTGCTCTGGACAGAGGGATCGGAGCCGTTGTTTGGCTCCAAACCCTGCTTTTAATGGAGAGGGGTGGAAAAAGGGAAATATTAATTTTAAAAGAAAACGTGGAAATAAAAAAAAATAATAAGGGGGGGGGGGGGTGAGGAAAGCGTCCGTGTGTAGAGCAACAACGAAAACATAGGGAGAAAGGAACCAGGGAGTGCAGCGAGGGGCAACGAAAGGGAACCCAGTTGGGCTGGCAGGGTTTGAAGCAACTCCCGTGGTGAAACAACAACAAAAAAAAAAAAACAAGGAAAAAAAAAAAAGCAGCTGCTAATTTTATCTCTCTGGTGGAAAGAGTGAGTGGGACTTCAAGGAGACAGGCTGGCTGCAGCCCGGCTGTGTCTGCGGGCGCTCCGGCGTGCAGCACGGTGGGATCCCGGCATGCCCAGGTCTGCGTCGGAATGCAAACTCTGATGATTATAAAAAGAATGTGATGCAATGCCCAAGACGGCCCAGGAGCAGACAGAGTGACCTCAGGTCTTTTCCTTGTCGGAGGGAAAGCAGACTTCTGCTGCAAAATCCCATGGAGAAAGGCAGGCTGGCACAGACCCTGCAGCTCTGTGCACGTGGTAACGGGCACGTGATTACCCAGCACGGCTGCAGGAGATGACACAGCTGTCTCCAGGACATGAAGGAGTTGATTCAATTAAGGTCACAGCCCTTAGAACAGCTCCTACACCAGATGTGTTTGGGCAGAGAGAGGCTGGGAACCCAAACTGCCCATCGAGCTGACCGAAACGCAGCGCTGGTGCAGCACCGGTGCAGACTGCAACAGAGCAGGGCCGTGCTCCAGCGCAGCCTATGGAGCTGTTCTAGATTCAGGGCAGCAGAGCGGGTCTCCAGAAGTCCTTGCTTCTGACCTTGCAGGGAAACGGCCATCACTTCCCATCTCCAAGCCTCAAATAGATCACCCGTGCCCTGCCCCTCTCCGGCACTAAAAAGCCATCAGAACGCAGCAAAGTGCTTGTCAGGCAGAGGGAGAAGAGCCCCCTCCTTCCAGGAGCTAGGAGCAGATTATTTTTAAAATCTTTCTGTATCTGCTATCGAAATCAATAGGAGGAATATCCATTACACGAAACCAAAGATCCCGCATCAAACGGGGACGAGGCGCAGCCCCTACCGCAAGTGCATTACAGACAGCAGAGATGAAAACATTTACTGTAACAGCAATAAACAGGCAGAGAAGGTCAGGAAAGGGAGAACGCGCTGAGACCTCGCTGAACCACAACGTCCTTATTCCTGGGGACAAAATAACAGCTCTATGGCCACAGGTCTCATCCACTCAGGGACGAGTTGTCCCCGGCTGCCCTGGTTTCTCTGCTTTGCTCTGTGCCCATTTGCTGTTTGCTGCCTTGGGATGTGGGGAACAGCCAGGGCCATGCTGGTGCATGGGGATGCTTGGGAGCAGTCGTACCTGCAATGCAGACACCTGCAGCTTCAGTGTCTGCTACTGAGCATCGAGCTGCAAAAATAAAGGGAATGGCCGTGAGCTAGAGGGAAGCAGGCAGCAAGCAAAGAGCCCAGGGTAAGCAGAGACCCCAGGGTTGGGGTCCGTGCATTCCACAGCCACATATGGGGCAGCCTCCAGCCCCATAGAATGGCCAGGGTTGGAAGGGACCTCAAGGATCATCAAGCCAATGCCACATGCAGGGCCACCAACCTCCACATTCAAGACTAGACCAACCCCAGCTCAGAGCCTGCTGTCTGCAGGTGGGATGAGGCTCCAAGTGCAAACACGCAGAGGCCCCTGCACAACCAGCAGAACAGCACCAACACAGATGCTTTAAGCTGAGCCATGCAAGACGCTCATTTACCAGCACTGTCCCAGCACCAGAGAGCCACTAAGGAGAAACTGAGGCACAGAGAGGGACCCCAAAGGTGCTGTGCACCCGCTCCAAGCTGAGCTGCAGCCTCACCCAAGGGAGGAATTGCGCTCAGCCTTCCGGCATCCTCCATTCCGACCACAAAGCAGCCTTCTGCTCCCACTGCCTCCCCTCCCACAGCCAGCTCATTTCCTGACATTACAAAACTCAGCCTGAACAAAGCTGGACCAAGGAGCACATGGCTGGGGTCGGGGGCGAAGGGCACCCGATGTGGCCCCACAGTAATGGTGCCTTCCAGCAGCTGCGTGCATTTATCCCACACCTTCTGTCAGCCTCAGGCACATCCCAGCTCTGTGACGGGAGAGCATCGAAGATGGGGAGCTCCAGCTTTTCTCTCCCTCTTGCACCTGTTGTAGTGGCCAGAGCAGCCTGCTGGTCAAACAGAAGGCCCATAAGGGACAGCCCTCGATTTTCTCACACACAAAAGGAGCCGTGCCCTGCAAAGGGAGGGAGCAGGCAGAAAAAGCACAGGAGCTTCACCTTGCACATCCAGGGCACACAGCAGTGCGACCCGTGCTTCTGCTTTCAGCTGCCAACCCAAGGCTTGCAAGCTGCACTGTCAGAACATAACTGCTGCAAACTGTTGGGGTGCAAGTGCTGCAAACCTCAGCATCAGCCACAGCAGAGGAGGGTGGCGGGCGACGAGCACCAACGGGACCACAGCACCCATGGCTGCACCAAACCCCACCGGCCGCACGGCTCACCCGTGCCTGTGCAGAGCCTCCTCCTGCTTGCAGGGCATCGCCAAGCTGTGTCACCGCTCACATGGGAGCAGGGTGGAGGATGTGTGAATGCATGGGCAGGGCTCTCACCCTAAGCGTGCAGCAGCAGCAGCCAAGCATTCAGCCATGCACTGCCCAGCTAAGCCCGGACCGGTGCAGAAAAGCCACCGTGCACACAGAGCGTGCCATAGGCAGAGATAACACCAGTGCTGTTTATTTAAAGCAGCTGACATCACCTCCTTGTGGAGCAAATCAAAGTGAAAAAAAAAGAACACACCAAAACAACAAGGGGAAGGAAAAGGGGGAGAGAGAGAAAGCAATCTTTTTGTCCGGTGCTCACCCAGAAACGCTGAGCAGACAAGAAAATCTGTTCCTGTTCGGAAGCCGGAGCTGCGGTTTCGCTCCATGTGGGCAGCACAGCCCCAAAGTTTGTGTCCCCTCTTCAAACCCCCAGAGCTGGGTGGCTGGGACAGCTTCACTGCAGCAGCGCAGGCTGCGAGATGCTCGGCCACTTCATTAGATCAATCAGGAGCCAATTAGTGGCAGAGATGCGCCCACTTTCCTAGCACCACGATGGGAAAGCCCGGCTGCAGGGAGCTCTGTGCGTGCCACTGTGTCCCCAGCGCCACCATGATCTGCAGGGTCACCACCAGCCCACGCCAATGTGGGGATACCAAGCACTTGGGGGGCACAGTCCACGCCAAGGGGAGGTGGAGGGGCCAAGACGGAGGCTCAGATTGCAGAGGGGAAGAGCTGCCCAACCACAATCCCTCCTTCCCCTTTTCACGTTTCCTCTAGCAACGGGTCTGGGGCCACAAAACATTTGGGCTCCAAACCCAAACTTCCCCCTGGGCTGATCCGCTCACCATCCCTCTCCAGGGCTGACACAGCCAACCCCAGACCATCCACCCACAAAACACAGAGGTCTCCTCAGGCGCCGTCCCTGCTCGAGCCACCGCTGGAAACTTAATTATGCTCAATGAGCTTGTTATCACTCGGGCTTTTCATCCCAAGAATGGGAAAGGAAAAGCCAGGAGGGCACGGGGGGCAGCAGGAGCTGCAGGTCCCCTGAGGCCCCGGGGCACACGGAGGGCTGGCGGGGGCTGCGTGCGGGTGCAACCGTTGCAGCCGCTGAGTTTCGCTCTCGCTGGCCAAGTTCCCCCTTCAGTGCTGGAGATGCAGAAGCGAAACTTGCAGCTGGGTGGACGTGGGGGCGGGCAGAGGGCACCGGGCCGGCACCAGAGCACCGCGTCCCAACGGGATCGAGGGGCGTAGGGCAAACGTGGGACAAGGGACGGGCACAGAGGCTCCGGTGGGTCACAGCACTTCTGTCCCTGGGCGCAGCCTCTGTGCGCACAGCGCTCAGCACAGCCATAGGCACAGCTCAGCACAGCCCCACGTTGCTCAGCCAGCCTGCAACGACCCCCCAAACCCCTTTGGTGGGGAAGCCAGATGGATTCCTGCCCGTATGCTGAGGCAGGGATGCCCGCAGCACCCAGCTGGGTGGTTCGCCCTTGCCCTGCGATGCCTCTGGTCACATTGCCACCTGCTGGCACCCATCTCAGAACCCAGCTCCTTAAAGCAACAGCTCTGCACCGCGGCACTGGGTGCAAAGCAGAGCACTGGGCGCTCTCATTCCATCCCAGCACTGAGGCTTCGTTTCCCAAACTTATTTGGAACTCGCATAACTGCAGCGTTGCAGGGCTGAGGAACCCCCAGGGCAGCAGTGGGTGCTGTGCAGTGCACAGACTGCGACAAAGCCCCCTCCCACCATGGGGGTCTCACACCCTGCACCCAGCACTGGGGCTACGCGCCTGCTCCACACACTCTTTGCATGGGAAGCAGCTGCTCACAGACGACGAAAGGAAAGCAATTTGTCCCTGAAGGGAAAAAGAGGAAGGGGAAGAGTGTCATCCAGTGCTGCCCACTGCAATAGGAGCTGCATTCACCCAGGCTGCTGAGCGGGGCGGGGGGCACAGCGGCAGCACCAGGGACCCCATCCACAAAGCAGAGTGCTGCAGCACCCACCCATGCACATGGCACGCTTCAGTGCCAACACACCTTGCACAACAGCACCAGGAATTGCCACGCAGATGCCCAGGGCAGTTGAAGAAGGGGAATCAACTCAACGCTCCCCATTTGGGAACAACCCATTCCGGTTGACCGAACGCTCCTTGAGGTTCCGCATGGCTTTACCTGGGTCAGGGCAAACGCTCACCCTTTCCCAGCACACAGCCGGCCACGTGCACCTTGGCTGAGCACCCACTGACCCTGCAACCCGCCAGCACCCAGTCCAAACTCCACGGCCACTGGGCACAAAGCTCCAGCACACACCGGAGGGAGAACAGGAGAAAACAGTGATAACG
>NW_024966629.1:0-489 GCF_019238085.1 Lagopus leucura
CTCCTTCCTCTCCTTCTCCCTCCTTTTCTGCTGTCCCTCTCCCTCTTGCTCCCCTCCCTCTGCTCCTCCATCCTTTCCCCTTTCTCCTCCTCCATCCCTCTTCCTTTTTCCTTCTCCCTCCCTCCTCTCTTTCCCTTCTTCCTCTCTGCTCCATCCTTCTCCCTCTTGCTCCTCCCTCTCCTCCATTTTTCCCCTTCTCTCCCTCTCTCCTCCTTCCTCCCTCTCTCCCATCCATCTCCCTCTTTCCTCCCCCGTCCTTCTCTTCCGCACTCCTCTTTCTTCCCTCTTATCTCATTCTTCTCTTCCTCCTCCTCCACCCCTCTCTCTCATCCTCCCCCCTCCTCCATCTCTTTTGCACACCCCTCCCTCTTTCCCTCTCCTCTCAACTCACTCTCTCCCTCTCCCACCCTCATTGCCTTCCTCTGTCCTCTGGGTTCATCCCTCCCCCTTTTTCCCTCCCCCTTTTTCCCTCCCCCTTTTTCCCTCCCC
>NW_024966629.1:589-3122 GCF_019238085.1 Lagopus leucura
CTCCAGGTTCCCTCCTGCCCGAATTCTTCCACCTCTTCGCCTCCTTCCCCTTCTCCACACACTTCCCCTCCCTTCGCCACGGCCGCCCGCTCCCCCTCTCGGCTGCCGCCCCCCTCCTCAAACGGACCCCCCTCACCCTCCCGGATCCCTTCGAACTCGACCACAACGTCGCCTCCAACGTCAGCCCCAGAGCAGCCCTGCGTTGGAGCCAGAGCTGCCGCGCGGCCGCCAAATATTGCCGCAGCCTTCAGTACAGCCACAAATCCACCAAGGGCCGCTCCTGGGGTTTGCTGCGTCTCTTCCAACCCGGCGCCGTGGAACCGGGAGCCGGCGGCGCCTCCGCTTTCCTCATCCCCATCCCGTTGGGTGGCGGAGGCGGGTTGAAGGAAATCCGCGCCGCCGTCCTCTTTGTGCTCAGGGACGTCCTGCGCTGTGCTGTGGGGCCGAGGGAGGGGGGCAGGGGGCAGAGTGGGGCGGACCAGGGGCTCTCGGAGGGCTCTGAACGCTTGGAGGAGCCCAAATCGCAAGACCCCAAAGTCGTGGGAGCTCCTGGGACAGACCCCAAAGTCCTGGAGGACCCCAAAGTCTTGGAGGACCCCAAAGGTTTGGGAGCGCCTGGAACAAACCCCAAAGTCCTGGAGGACCCCAAAGTCGTGGGAGCTCCTGGAATGGACCCCAAACCCATGGAGGAGGACCCCAAGTTCTCAGACCCCAAACCCATGGAAGTTTCAGGCACGGATCCCAACATAGCGGAGCTGCCCCCACCCGTGGGTTCCAAACGTCCCCAACCCAAAGGGATGAACAGCGCCGCAGCCCTGGCCACCAAACGGCAGCGGGTGAATGAGGATGAGGAGGAGGAGGAGGAGGAGGAGGAGGAAGCAGCGCGGTGGAGCTGCGCCGTGTGGCACCGCGTGTGGACCGGGCGCCGTCGCCTCCGCCGTCAGCTGCAGCACCGGGATGGCACCAATAGGGGCCATGGGGACACGAGGGGTCCCCAATGTGAGGCTGGGGGCACCAGTGGGCTCCATGGGGTGGTTGGCACCAGTCGGCTCCATGGGGAGTCCAGTAGGGGCCATGGGGACACCAGTGGGTCCCGAGGTGGGAATGGGGGCACCAACGGGGTCCATGGGGACACCAGTGGGCTCCAGTTTGGGGTTGGTGGCACCAGTGAGCTCCATGGGGGCACCGGTGGCATCCAATGTGGGGATGGGGACAGCAGTGGGTTCCATGGGGCTGAGGACAGGCATGAGCTCCGAAGTGGGGACACCGATGGGTCCTGTGGGGACGAGGACCCCAACGAGCTCCAGGACCCCAACGAGCTCCAGGACCCCAGCGGTTCCCCCGAGGACCTGGACTTGGAGCAGAAGGTGACAGCCGCCATCTTGGAGCAAAATGGCGCCTCTCGACCCCCGGAGCCGCTGCTCCGTTTTGACGCCGACGTCCGGCTGACAGCGGGGGGACAGCGGGCGCTGCTCCGCCTGACCCCCATCCCAGGGCCTGGGCCACTTTTTAGGGATTTTTTCCATTTTTTAAGGGTTTTTCTGCCCCCGATGGCGCGGAGGAGGATGGGGGTGGAGGAGTGGGGCAATAAATGAGTGATGTTTGGAGCGGTGTTGCGTGGTCTGGGCCTGGCAAGGAGCAAAAAAGGGCAAAAAGGGGTTTTCAGGGCAAAAAGCTGCAGCTTTAAGAACCCTTCGTACCCCATCCGTGCTCCTGTGATCTTCGAGGACCTTTTCAATCTGTTGTGCCTTGTAAGATTTCTCCACCTCGTCTCGTTTTGTCATTTTGTGACCTGCGAGGACCTTTACAACACATTTAATGCTCCTGTGGCCTTCAAGGTCCCTTCCCGCCCCCCCCCCCCCCACTCATTTGATGTTCCTTTGACCTTTAAGGACCCTTCCAAGCCTTTCCGTGATCTGTCAGGACCGTTTTAACCCATCCCATCCTTCTGTGATCTTTAAGGACCTTTTCAACCTCCTCCAATCCATGCCTGTCTGATCTTCAAGGACCTTTCCAAGGCGTATCCTCGCCCCTGCCGTCCCAGTTTGTGACCTTCCAGGATCTCCCAGCCCCGGATTCCTACCAATGGCGAACGAGGGGCGGGATCATAACAGAGCCTAGCCAATAGCAGGGGAGCGTGGCGAAGGGGCGGGGCAATCGCAATGCGGACCAAGGGCAGAGAGGGGGAAGGGGGGGGGGGGGGGTCAGCGGCGGAAGGGCCTTCGGGGGCGAGCCAATAGCGCAGTAGCGGTGTTCGGCGTAGGGGGCGGGACCTTAGCGCGGAGGCCCAATGGCGAAGGGGCGGAGGGGGCGGGACTCTGGCAGGGCGGTCCAATGGCGTGCGGCGAAGCGGGCGGAGCTCCGGTGTCGGCGGTGGAGGCGGCCATGATGGCGGAGGAGCGGCGGTTCGCGGAGCTGCCGCGGGAGGCGGTGCGGCGGATGGCGGAGGGCGCCGGGGCGGAGCTGAGCGAGGAGGGGGCGGCGCTGCTGGCGGAGGACGTTTGTTATCGCCTGAGGGAGGCGGCCCAGGTGA
>NW_024966630.1:0-1198 GCF_019238085.1 Lagopus leucura
AGGGGGCTGTCTCATCCCATATAGGGCCGTACCCCCATATAGGGGGCTGTCTCACGCCATATAGGGCCGTACCCCCATATAGGGGGCTGTCTCACCCCATATAGGGCCATACCCCCATATAGGGGGCTGTCTCATCCCATATAGGGCCATACCCCCATATAGGGGGCTGTCTCACCCCATATAGGGCCAGACCCCCATATAGAGGGCTGTCTCATCCCATATAGAGCCCATACCCCCATATAGGGGGCTGTCTCACCCCATATAGGGCCATACCCCCATATAGGGGGCTGTCTCATCCCATATAGGGCCGTACCCCCATATAGGGGGCTGTCTCACCCCATATAGGGCCATACCCCCATATAGGGGGCTGTCCCATCCCATATAGGGCCTGACCCCCATATAGGGGGCCGTCTCACCCCATATAGGGCCATACCCCCATATAGGGCATGCTCCACCCCATATAGGGCCATACCCCCATATAGGGGGCTGTCTCATCCCATATAGGGCCATACCCCCATCTAGGGGGCTGTCTCACCCCATATAGGGCCATACCCCCATATAGGGGGCTGTCTCATCCCATATAGGGCCGTACCCCCATATAGGGGGCCGTCTTATTCCATATAGGGCCAGACCCCCATATAGGGGGCCGTCTCACCCCATATAGGGCTGTACCCCCATATAGGGGGCCGTCTCACCCCATATAGGGCCGTACCCTCATATAGGGGGCTGTCTCACCCCATATAGGGCCGTACTCCCATATAGGGGGCTGTCTCATCCCATATAGGGCCAGACCCCCATATAGGGGGCTGTCTCACCCCATATAGGGCCGTACCCCCATATAGGGGATGCTCCACCCCATATAGGGCCATACCCCCATATAGGGGGCTGTCTCACCCCATATAGGGCCGTATCCCCATATAGGGGGCCGTCTCACCCCATATAGGGCCGTACCCTCATATAGGGGGCTGTCTCACCCCATATAGGGCCGTACTCCCATATAGGGGGCTGTCTCATCCCATATAGGGCCAGACCCCATATAGGGGGCTGTCTCACCCCATATAGGGCCATACCCCCATATAGGGGGCTGTCTCATCCCATATAGGGCCGTACCCCCATATAGGGGGCTGTCTCATCCCATATAGGGCCGTACTCCCATATAGGGGGCTGTCTCACCCCATATAGGGCCGTACCCCCATAT
>NW_024966630.1:1298-1469 GCF_019238085.1 Lagopus leucura
TACCCCCATATAGGGGGCTGTCTCACCCCATATAGGGCCGTACCCCCGTATAGGGGGCTGTCTCACCCCATATAGGGCTGTACCCCCCATATAGGGGGCTGTCTCATCCCATATAGGGCCGTACCCCCCATATAGGGGGCCGTCTCACCCCATATAGGGCCGTACCCCCAT
>NW_024966630.1:1479-4159 GCF_019238085.1 Lagopus leucura
GCCGTACCCCCATATAGGGGGCCGTCTCACCCCATATAGGGCCGTACTCCCATATAGGGGGCCGTCTCACCCCATATAGGGCCATACTCCCATATAGGGGGCCGTCTCACCCCATATAGGGCCGTACCCCCATATAGGGGGCTGTCTCACCCCATATAGGGCCATACCCCCATATAGGGCATGCTCCACCCCATATAGGGCCATACCCCCATATAGGGGGCTGTCTCATCTCATATAGGGCCGTACCCCCATGTAGGGTGCTGTATCACCCCATATAGGGCCGTACCCCCATATAGGGGGCCGTCTCATTCCATATAGGGCCATACCCCCCATATAGGGGGCTGTCTCACCCCATATAGGGCCGTACCCCCCATATAGGGGCTGTCTCACCCCATATAGGGCCGTACCCCCATATAGGGACCTGTCTCATCCCATATAGAGCCCATACCCCCATATAGGGGGCCGTCTCATCCCATATAGGGCCGTACTCCCATATAGGGGGCCGTCTCACCCCATATAGGGCCATACCCCCATATAGGGGGCTGTCTCACCCCATATAGGGCCGTATCCCCATATAGGGGGCCGTCTCACCCCATATAGGGCCGTACCCCCATATAGGGGGCCGTCTCACCCCATATAGGGCCGTACCCCCATATAGGGGGCCGTCTCACCCCATATAGGGCCGTATCCCCATATAGGGGATGCTCCACCCCATATAGGGCCATACCCCCATATAGGGGGCTGTCTCACCCCATATAGGGCCGTACCCCCATATAGGGGGCTGTCTCACCCCATATAGGGCCGTACCCCCATATAGGGGGCTGTCTCACCCCATATAGGGCCGTACCCCCATATAGGGGGCCGTCTCATCCCATATAGGGCCGTACCCCCATATAGGGGGCTGTCTCACCCCATATAGGGCCATACTCCCATATGGGGGGCCGTACCCCCATATAGGGGGCCGTCTCACCCCATATAGGGCCGTAC
Organism: Lagopus leucura; assembly: GCF_019238085.1. Lineage (NCBI taxonomy): Eukaryota > Metazoa > Chordata > Aves > Galliformes > Phasianidae > Lagopus > Lagopus leucura. The sequence continues at coordinate 2,467 of NW_024966630.1, forward strand.
CCCCATATAGGGGATGCTCCACCCCATAAGTTCTCCTCCCCCTGTTGGCCCCCCGCCCCCCGCCCAGCCCCGCCCCGTCCGGACGCGCAGCAGGTGCGGAGCGGAGCGGAGCGGAGCCGGGTGGGGAGCGCAGCTGCTGCGGGGCGGCGGAACGGGCCGGGATCAGCCGAACCGAGCCGGGCAGAGCCGAGTAGTGCCGGGCTGAGCCGAGCACAGCCGAACCGAATCGAATAGAACCGAATAGAGCCAGGCTGAGCCGAGCCGAGGCGGGCTCATTTGAGCGGAGTAGAGCCGAACCGAGCCGAGCCGAGCCGGGCTGGGCTGGGCTGTGCTGAGCTGAACCGAAACGAGCTGGGCTGAGTCGAGCCGAACTGAACCGAACCGAGTTGCGTTGAACCGGGCTGAGCTGAGCCGAACCGAGCCGGGCTGAGCCGAGTAGAGCCGAGCCGCTCTGAGGCGAACCGAGCGGAGTAGAGGCAATCAGAGCGGGGCTGGGCTGAGCCGAGTAGAGCCGAACCGAGCGGAGGAGAGCCGAGCCGGGCTTAGCCGAACCGAGCCGAGTAGAGCCGAACCGAGCCGAGTAGAGCCGAGCCGGGTTTAGCAGAACCGAGCCGAGTAGAGGCAATCAGAACCGGGCTGGGCTGAATCGAGCCGAGTTGAGCCGAGCCGAGCGGAGGAGAAGCCGAGTAGAGCCGAGCGGAGTAGAGCTGAGCCGAACCGAACCGAGTTGAACCGAGTCGAGGCAATCAGAGCCGGGTTGGGCTGAGTCGAGCCGAGCAGGGCTGAGCCGAGTGGAGTCGAACTGAGCCGAGTAAAGGCAATCGGAGCCGAGCCGAGCCGAATAGAGGCGAACCGAGCCGAGTTGAGGCAATCAGAGCCGAACCGAGTCGAGTAGAGCGGCAACGGGCTGGGCTGAACTGGGTAGAGCCGAGGCGAGCCGAGTAGAGGCGATCAGAGCCGGGCTGAGCCGAACCGAGTATTGGCGAACCGAGCCGAGTAGAGGCGATCAGAGCCGGGCTGAGTCGAACAGAGCCGCGTAAACGCAATCAGAGCCGGGCTGAGCTGAGTAGAGCCGAACCGAACCGAGCCGAGTAGAGGCGATCAGAGCCGGGCTGAGGCGAGCCGAGTAAAGGCGAACCGAACCGAGTATAGCCGAGCCGAGTAGAGGCAATCAGAGCCGGGCTGAGCCGCAGCCGAATAGGGGCAATCAGAGCCGGGCTGAGCCGAACCGAGCCGAGTAGAGGCAATCAGAGCCGGGTTGAGCCGAGCAGATCCGAACCGAACCGAGCCGAGTAGAGGCGATCAGAGCCGAGTAGAGCCGAACCGAACCGAGTAGAGGCAATCGGAGCCGGGCTGAGGCGGGCCGAGCCGAGCAGATCCGAAGCGACCCGAATCGATCCGAAGCGGCCCGAGCGCGGCGGCCCATGCTGGTGCTGGTGCTGCAGCCCCTGCTGACGGCGCTCCTTCGCTCTTTCAGGCGCGGGCAGCGGCTGCTCCTCAAGGCGGACGGCGCCGCGCGGGGCTCCGAGGCGCTGCAGGTACGGAGCGCGGCGCCCCTCCCCCACCCAACCTCCGCACGGAGCCCGGCGGAACCGCGGCCCCACGGCGGCCCCGAGCGCCGAGCCGCGGCCGGGGAGCGCGGGCACGACGTGAGGGGATGCGGGCCTGGTGGGGCTGCGGCGGGGCGGCTTCC
>NW_024966631.1:0-6950 GCF_019238085.1 Lagopus leucura
GCGGGCCCTCCCCGCCCAGGTGAGCGGCGGAGCGGGGAGGGGGGGGGCCGGGTCGGGCTGGGCCGCGGCGGCGGAGCCTGCGCCGGAGGGGGCGGGGCGTTAAAGGGTGCGCGGCGGTGCGTGAGTGGGGAGGGCCGGGGTCTGCGCGGAGCGGTGGTCACGCCCCCTTTAGGCCACGCCCCCTTTAGGCCACGCCCACACCGCTGGTCGCGCCCCCTGGGCCACGGCCCCGTCCTCTGCGCTCCGACCATCATTCAGGCCCGGGCCCTGACCTCCTCCCCCGGGCTCCTTCCGTGGGTCCGTCCCCATCCGTTGTGAACCGCCCCAGGCTCTGACCTTCTCCCCGTTCCTCAGGGTCAATCCTTGTAGCCCAGCTGGGCCCTGTCCCTGCCCCCTGGGTTCAGTCCTTCTGTTGAGGTCAGGCCTTGTTCCGTTCCCATCCTCCCGGTGTCCGGGACAGGTCTTGTCCCCATCCCCAGCCTCCACGTATTGTCCTCGTGGCCGTGCTCCATCTCCATTTCCATTACTTCGGGGCTCTGTCCGCGGTCCCTTATCCGTGACCTTGTTCCCATATCCCAGAGGCAGGCCTTGTTGCTCAAATAGACCCTGTCCCCATCGCCTGGGCTCCATCCTTCTATCAGGACTGGCCTTGTCCCCAACCCTATTACCTTGGGGTCCTTTCCTGCATCTTGTTCCCATCTCCTCTGTCCAGTCCCCCTCTCCTGGCCTTCATTCTCTGTCTCCTACCAGGCTCTTGGTTGTGCTCACTCCACTCTGTCCCCTGGGTTCCTTCCTGTGTCCAGCTGTGCCTCCTGTCCACATCCCTTGGCTTCCATCTTTCTATTTGGGCCAGGCCTTGATCCCATCCCTGTCCTCCTGGAGAGTCTTTCCTTGTATTTTGTCACCAGCCCCTTTATTTTGGGGTCCTCCCCTGGGTTCCCCCACCCTATGGACCTCCCTCTCTTGGTCAGTCCCCCTCTCCTGGGTCTTGTGCCCATCCTCCTGCATCCTTCCCTGCATCTTGTCCCCATCTGCTGGGCTCTGTCCTTCTATCAGGACCAGTCCTTGTCTGCATCCCCATTAACCTGGGGTTCTCTCCTGGGTCGTGTCCCTGGGGTCAGCCCTTGTCTCATGTATGCGCGTGTCCCCATCACACCCTGTGTCCCTGCAGGGCAGCAGCTATGGTGGGTGCTCAGCAGCTGGAGCTGGCTGCGGGCCGAGCAGCGCCAAGCACCGGGGAACACCCTTACGAATGCTTGGAGTGTGGCAAAGCCTTCAGATGGTCCTCACGCCTCGTCCACCACCAGCGCACCCACACAGGTGAACGGCCCTACAAGTGCTCCGAGTGCCCCAAAGCCTTCAAGGGCTCCTCAGCACTGCTCTACCACCAGCGCAGCCACACAGGCGAGCGGCCCTACAAATGCTCCGAGTGTCCCAAAGCCTTCAAGCGCTCGTCGCTGCTGCAGATCCACCAGAGCGTGCACACGGGGCTGCGCGCCTTCAAGTGTGCGCTGTGTGGTCTGGCCTTCAAGTGGTCCTCGCACTACCAGTACCACCTGCGGCAGCATACGGGTGAGCGGCCCTACAAGTGCACCTCCTGCCCCAAAGCCTTCAAGAACTCCTCCAGCCTCCGCCGCCACCGCCACATCCACACAGGCGAGCGGCCCTACGTCTGCTCTGCCTGCGGCAAGGCCTTCACCCAATCCACCAACCTCCGCCAACACCAGCGCACCCACACAGGAGAGCGGCCCTACGCCTGTTCCCATTGCTCCAAGACCTTCACTCATTCTTCCAACCTCCTCCTCCATCAGCGAACCCACTCCAGCACCCGGTCCCACAAGTGCCCGACTTGCCCCAAAGCCTTTGTCTCAGATGCCTGCTTGCAGAAGCATCTGCAGAGCCATGCCGCATCCCCGTTGTTGCCATCCCCGTTGTCCCCGTCCCAGCTGTCCCCACCACCACTGCTCCTGGAGGCAGTGGAGATGCTGTGGAAATGCGCTGAGTGCCACCTGGCTTTCCCCAGCCAGGAGCAGTTGCTGGGCCACCAACGCAGCCACCCACAGCCAGAAACACCAGGGGACGTCACCACAACGGCCACCCATCGCTGCCCCACCTGTGGCAAGACCTTCAAGAACAGCTCAGGGTTGGCACGGCACCGGCACAGCCACGGTGCTGAACGGCCCTACAAGTGCTCGCAGTGCCACAGGAGCTTTGGGCAGCTGGCTGGGTTGCTGGGCCACCAGCGGGGTCACTCGGCGGAAACACCGCATCCCCCTCCAGCGACCCCAACCCCGACCTCCGTACCGTCGGAGCGTCCCTACCAATGCACTGAGTGTGGCAAAGCCTTCAAGGGCTCCTCGGGGTTGCGTTACCACATGCGGGACCACACAGGCGAACGGCCCTACAAGTGCTCCGAGTGCCCCAAGGCCTTCAAGCGCTCTTCACTGCTCGCCATCCACCAGCGGGTGCACACGGGGCTGCGTGCCTTCAAGTGTGCCGAGTGCGGCCTCACCTTCAAGTGGTCCTCGCACTACCAGTACCACCTGCGGCTGCACACTGGCGAGCGGCCCTACGCCTGTCCCGACTGCCCCAAGGCCTTCAAGAACACCTCCTGCCTCCGCCGCCACCGGCAGCTGCACACAGGCGAGCGGCCTCACGCCTGCCCCATCTGCGGCAAGGCCTTCACCCAGACCTCCAACCTCCGCCAACACCAGCGCACCCACACGGGCGAGCGGCCCTATGCCTGTTCCCACTGCGGCAAAACCTTCACCCATTCCTCCAACCTCCAGCTCCACCAACGCACCCACTCCAGTGCCCGGCCCCACCAGTGTCCCCTCTGCCCCAAAGCCTTCGTCATGGCCTCCTACCTCCAGCGGCATCTCCGCACCCACGCAGCTGGCCCCAAAGGGTCCCCTCGCCCTGTCCCGGCACCGCAGCGTGACGGCCCCGTCCTGCAGGCTGCCCTCAGTCTGGAGGTGACGGCTCCTGATGCCCACACCTTCCTGCTGCTGCAGACGCCACAGGGCCTCCAGCTCATCCCCAGCCCTCCACCGGCCCCACAGAAGCTCATCCTGCTCCCCACAGCTTCCCAGCCTCCCCCCAAACACCAAGGGGAGACCCCGACCCCTGGGCAGAGCCTTCTGCTTGTGCCCAGCACGGGGACCACGCTGCCCACATTGCGGCTACAGGCAGTCACGGCTGTCCCACAGGGGACGGGGACCGGTATCCTCGTTCTGCAGGGCCTCCCCGAGCAGCCCCTGCACCCAGCAGGCATCCCGCAGGGACAGGCAGCGGTGGGGGGGGCGGCTGTGAGGCTGCAGGCCAATGAGGTGACAAATGTCCAGTTGCAGGCGCTGCCACAACCCACAGATGTCACCAGCATTCCGCTCCAAGCTACTGATGTGACAAATGTCCAGCTGCAAGCCCTGCCACAACCCACAGATGTCACCAACATCCAGCTCCAAGCCACTGAAGTGACGAATGTCCAGCTGCAAGCCCTGCCACAACCCACAGATGTCACCAACATCCAGATGCAAGCTACTGAGGTAGCAAATGTCCAGATGCAAGCTCTTCCACAGCCCTCGGATGTCTCCAACATTGAGCTGCAGGCTGCCGAGGTGACAAATGTCCATCTCCAAGCTCTGTCACAACCCTCTGAGGTCGCCAACATCCAGCTGCAAGCTGGTGAGGTGACCAATGTCCAGCTCCAAGCCTTGCCGCATCCCTTGGAGGTCACAAACATCCAGCTGCAAGCCCTGCCACAGTCCACAGATGTCACCAATGTTGAGCTGCAAGCCACTGAAGTGACAAACGTTCAGCTGCAAACCTTGCCACAACCATCAGAAGTGACCAGCATCCAACTGCAGGCCACTGAGGTGCCCAACGTGCAGCTCCAGACCACAGAGGTGACCAGTGTTCAGCTGCAGGCCACTGAGGTGCCCAACATCCAGCTCCAAAACACGGACGTAACAAATGTCCGTCTTGAGACCACAGATGTACCCGATGTCCATCTTGAAACCATGGAGGTGCCCAGTGTCCATCTTGAGACCACGGAGGTGCCCAGCGTCCATCTCCAAGCCACTGAGATGGCCAACATCCAGCTCCAAGCCACTGAAATGGCCAGTGTTCATCTCCCAGCCAACGATGTGGCCAACACTCATCTCCAAGGCACAGAGGTGACCAATCTCCATGTTGAGTCCACCGAAGTGCCCAACATCAATCTCCAAGCCACTGATGTGGCCAGTGTCCATCTCCAAGCCACAGAGGTGGCCAGTGTCCATCTGGAGACCTCAGAGGTGCCCAGCATCCACCTCCAAGCTACTGATATGGCCAACGTCCATCTCCAAGCCACCGAGGTGCCCAGCGTCCACCTTGAGACCATGGAGGTACCTGATGTTCATCTTGAGACTGTGGAGGTGCCCGATGTCCATCTCCAGACCACTGAGGTGACCAGTGTCCAGCTTCAAGCTGTGGAGGTGCCCAACATCCATCTCCAGACCACCGAGGTGCCCAACATCCAGCTCCAGACCCTGGAGGTGCCCCCAGTCCACTTACAGCCCCCATCGGGAGCCCAGTCAGCCCCTCTACCCTCCGGGGTGTCGCTTCCAGCAGGCCCAGAGGTGCTGCTGGTGCAGGGAGGGCCAGAACCGGCCATAGGGCTGGGTGTGCTGCAGACATCTGAAGGGCTTCGCAGTGTCCTGGTGCTGCAGGGCTCCAGTGAGCAGTCCCCAGTGCCCACCCCAGCACCCCCAAAAGTCCTGGTCCTCCGTGGGGAGCCTCGGCAGGGGGGAGTTAGTGAGGGTCCTGCTGTGGTGCAGCTGCTCCCTGGCTCCCCGACCCCCCACCTGCCAGTTGTGCAGGGGGTGCAGGTGCTGCCAGGGGCGCAGCTTGTGCATACCTTCTGAGGAGGAACACAGACCCCACAGCCATACCACTGGCTCCCATGGCCACCCTATGGCCCCCACAGTGACCACATGGCCTCTTCAGCGACATAGTGGATGCCGCAGGGCCATCCAGAGGCCTCCACGTGGCCCCCACAGCTGCTAGAACCTCTATAGCTACCCCATGCTCTCCTCTAAGGATCCTACAGACACCTTAGGGCCATTGCAGCCACCCCATAACATCTCACGGCCCCCTACCGGCCACCTTGTAGCCATTGCAGCCATCTCCTAGCATCTCCTGTCCATCCCACGGCTGCCTCTTGGCCACCTTATGGCCACTGCGGCCATCCCACAATGGCCATCTGTTGGATGCTGTATGATCGCTATAGACATCCCACAGCACCTGCTGGGCACCTTATGGCCACCGCAGACACTCTACAAGACTCCAGAGCCAACTGTTGGCCACCACAAACATCCCACAGCACCACATTACCATCTCATGGCCACCACAGACACCCCATAGCTATTTATGATCACCCCCTACTGGAATCCACAGCCACCTCCTGGACATTTTATGGCCACTCCTGCTACCCTACAGCCCACCAGAGACGATTTATTGTCCGTCTCATGGCCACCACTCCCATCCCATAGCCACCTTATGGCTACTGCAGCACCCCACGGCCACCCAGTGGCTGTCACACCAATCTTCTAGCACCTCATAGCCACGCCATATCCACCTCTTGACCACCTTGTGACCACCACAGCACCTCATGGCCACCACACCCATCCCATAACCACCTCATGGCCACCACAGCACCCTACAGGACTCCACTGCCACTTATAGGCCACCCCCTTAGTCGCGTCATGGCCACAACAGCGTGGGGGCGAGCAGCACTGCGGGCCGGTGAGCAACGGGGTGCGGGAGCCGGGGGGGCGGAACAGATGTAGCACGGTTTCCGCCCGAGCCGGATTAATAAACGGAGCGTCCCGGCGCGCACTTCCTCCTTCCGACGCGGATGGAATGGGAGAACCCCATTGGTCGCCGCGGGGGGCGGGGCCTCGGCAGGGGCGGAAGCAGCGGGAGGCGCTTGCGCAGTAGGTGGTGGTGGGGTTGGGAGGGGGGAGGGAGCGGGGCGGGCCGTGGCTGCTCATCGGGAGGGGGAACGGGAGCGCCTGGTGTCGGCTGTACAACCCCGCTGGGTCCACTATGCCCCCAGTACAACCCAGTGCAGCCCAGTACGGTACGTGTGACCCTCAGCGTGTTCCCAGTGTTACCGCTATACTCCAGTGTGGCCCTAGCACATCCCAGTATGGTCCCAGTATAGCCCCGTCTGACCCCGCTGTCCCTCAGAACGCTCCCATTAAACACCAGTATAGCCCCTAGTACCCCCCCAGTGTGCCCCCCATGTCTTCCAGTATGCCTGCAGCATGCCCCCAGTATGGCCTTTGGACCTCCTCCGGTATGTTCCCAGTAAAAATCAATATAATCCTAGCATGCCCCAGAGTGCCCACAGTATACCTCGTGTTCCCTGGTGTGGCCCAGTGTCCCCGTGTGTTTCCTCAGTATGGTACCGGCATACCCCAGTATGGCTGCTGTATATCCCATTATAGTCCCAGAATGCCCCCAGTCTGATCCCATTGTTCTTCGCAGTGCCCCCAGTATGGCCCCCAGTATACCCCAGTAGGGGGTATACCCTCAGTGTCCCCTAGTATGGCTCCTGAATACCCCAGCGTGGTCCCAGTATATCTCCACTGTTCTCCAGAATGCCCCCAGTCTGATCTCACTGCCCCCCAAAAATGCTTCCAGTTTCCCCCATTATGGCCCCCAGTAGACCTCAGTGTCCCCTAGAATGCTCCCCACGTCTCTCACTATGCTCCAACTGTCCCCAATACATCTCCCAGTGTCTCCCAGTATGCTCCCAGTGTCCCCCTTCCCCCCAGCACACAGTGGCTGCCCGTGTGTGTGTGTGCCCACAGATCTGCAGTGTCTCCCATGCACGTGTGCAGCCACTCACACGCGGCCCTGACTCCATGGCCACGTGCGGCCCTGTTCCCCCCCCCCCCCCCCCC
>NW_024966631.1:7050-16341 GCF_019238085.1 Lagopus leucura
GCAGTGCCATGGAGTGGCATGCAGTGTGTGCCCGCACGCCCCCCGCCCCCCCCCCCCCCCCAGCATTAACCCTTATCCTCGGAGGACTCCCCTCTGTGCCTTGGTTAATGGAGGCAGTGCCCAGGAGACCCCACAGCAGGACCCCTCACACAGACCAGATGTCCCACCGCAGGGGTATCCTGTGCCCCCCATCTCCAGCCCCCTCCATCCTAGCCAAGGGGGGGAGCAAGCGGCTGCACTGAGTCATCCCTGGCCTCGCCGCCTCCATCCGGGCCTCCTCCATCCTGCACCAGCACACGCCATGGCCCCGACCCTGCTGCTGCTGGGTGAGCACATGCTGCATGGCACTGCATGGCACTGCATGGCACTGCATGGAGATGGCATGGCTACAGCATGAGTATATCCTGCATACGGTGTGGGAACTGCAAGGGGAGCTGAGTGCTGTGCTGGGCACTGCATGGGCACTACGTGGGCATTGCTCTCAGCACTGCAAGGCACTGTGCTGGGCACTGCATGAGAACTGCGCTCGGCACTGCATGGGCACTGCATTTGGCACTGCATGGGCACTCTGTGGGCCCTACATGGCACTGTGCTGGACAATATTTGAGCACTGCATGGGCACTGCACTGTACGGATGCTGCACTGTGCATTTCATGGGCACTGTTCTGAGCACTGCTTTGGGCACTGTGACACCGCGTGGGTACTGCATGTGCACTGCATTAGACATTGCATGGGCATTCCATTAGCTCTGCATGGGTGCTTCTCTGAGCACTGTGTAGGCACTGCACTGAGCATTGCATGATTACTGCATGGGCACTGCAATTGGAACTGCAGAGGTGTGCACTGGGCAGAGCGTGGGCACTGCTTTGAGCATTACATGGGCACGGCTCTACGTGTTTTGTGGGCACTGCACCGGGCATTGCATGGGGCTGCCCTCTACAGCAGACACCACGTGGACACTGCAGGCAAGCTGGACACTGCACTGGACACTGCACAGGCACTGAGCATGGTGTGGGCATTGTAAGGGTCTGGGCACTGCGACAGGCGCTGCAAAGGGCAATGCAATGAGGCTGTGCACTGCAGGATTACTGCAAGGACACTGCACACGCAGCAGGGAAATTGCGCTGTGTTGGGCACTGCAGGGGTGCTGCAAAGTTTCTGGGCACATCAGGGGTCTGGGCTCTGCATGGGGCACTGGGCAGTGCATGGGGTATTGTGGTAGTGCTGCAGTGGACATCAGGCAGTGCAGTGGGCGCTGCAGCAGAGTGGGCACTGCAAGCTGTGCTGGGTGCTAGACACTGGGCTGTGGGTAGTGGGAAGGCTGTGGGTGCACTGGGCAGGGCACTGGGTATTCTGTGGTGTGCAGGGCACTGGAAAGGGAACTGAACACTGGGAAGGGAAATGGGCACTGGGCGTGGGGCAGTGCTTATGGGGCAGATAGCAGTGGTCTGTGATTGCTGAACACTGGAAGGGTACTGGGCATTGAGCACTGGTCATGAGGAACTGAGAATGGGAGTGGGAATTGGGCGCTGAAAAATGCTTACTAGGAACTAGTCAAGGGTCACTGAGCAGTGGGAATGGGACAGTGGGACACTGGGAATGGCACTGGGAATGAGGTTGGGATTGAGATGCTGGAAATGGCACTGAGCAAGGAACTGGTCATGGGGCACTGAGAATGGCGCTGGGATTGGGACACTGGGAGTGCACTGAGCATGGAATTCATCATGGGGCATTGGGAATGGCACTGGGATTGGGACACTGGGTGTGGCAGTGGGCATGAAGCACTGGGAATGACGCTGGGACTGGGACACTGGGAAGGGAACTGGTTATGGGGCAGTGGGAATGGAACACTGGTCATGGAGCACAGGTCGTGAAGCGCTGGGAATGGATCTGGTCTTGGGGAACTGGGAATGGCACTGAGGTCAGGACACTGGGAATGGCACTGGGAATGGAACTGGTCATGGGACAGTGGTTGTGGAGCACTGGGAATGGAATTGGTCATGTGGCACTGGGAATGGGACACTGGGAATGGAACTGGTTATGGGGCACTGGAAATGGGACTGTGGGAATAGGACTGGTTATGGGGCACTGGGAATGGCGCTGGGAATGGGACAGTGGGAATGGAACTGGGAATGGCGCTGGGAATGGCACTGGGAGTGGAACTGGTCGTGGGGCACTGGGAATGGAATTGGTCATGAGGTGTGTGGAATGGCGTTGGGAATGGAACTAGTCCTGGTCACTGGGAATGGCACTGGGATGACGGTGGTCATGGGTCACTGGAATGGGGCACTGGTTGCTCGTTGCTGGACTCCGGGTGCTGAGTCCTGCACCCCGGGTAGGAACCCTGGCTCCAAGCTCCTTGTGGCTCCATGGCTCCATCCTGGGGTTCTTGGAGGGGCTTGGGCAGGTGCAGCATCCCCTCACTTCCTCTCTCGTCTCCAGTGGGGCTTCTGGCCTTCCCTGGCACAGGTACTGGCATGGGGCTGGGTTGAGGGTCCCTGCCCCACAGCATTCCTGTCACTGCCACTGCATCCCAATGGGTTCTAGTAGGTCCCAGTAGGCTCCAATGGGTCCCTCTAGGTCCCAGTAGACCCTGGTGTATGCACATGATCCCAGTGCATCCCAAAGTACACAGCAGTCCCAGATACTGAAGGTCCCAGTAAATCCCAGTAGATCCCAGCAGTTTCCAATAGATCCCAGCAGGTCCCAGTGGGTCCCTGAGCATGCAGGGGTCTTAGCAGGTCCCGTTGAGTCCCAGTAGATCCCAGTGGGTCTCAGAATGTCTCAGAGCACTCAGTGGTCCAAGTAGATCCCAGCAAGTCCCAGTGAGTTCCAGTGGCTCTCAATGGGTTTCAGAACATCTCAGTAGGTCCCAGCAAGTCCCACCCGCTTCCAGTAGATCTCAATGGGTCCCAGAGCACATAGTGGTGCCAGTGGCTCCCAGTGGTTCCCTGTGGGTCCCGATAAATCTTGGTGGGTCCCAGAGCATGGGAGGGTACCAGCCATTCCCAGTAGGTCCCAGGCAGTCTCCACAGATCACAGAGCATGTGGGGGTCCCAGGAGGTTCCAGTAAGTCCTGAGGGGTCCTAGAGCACACACTGGTCCCAGCAGATACCAGTGGGTCCCAGAGCATGTCGGATTCCCAGCAGATCCCAGTAGATCCCAGCTGATCTTAATAGATCCCAGAGTATGTGGGGGTCCCAGGAATTCCCAGAGGGTCCCATCAGTTCCCAGTGCATCCCAGTTGATCCTAGAGTATGCAGGATCCCAGCAAGTCCCAATGGGTCCCAGAGCAGATCCCAGTGGGTCCCAGCAGGTCCCAGGGTCCCAGAGCATGCAGGGTTGCCTGTAGGACCCAACAGTTCCTAGTAGGTCCCAGTCGGTCAGCTTAAAGTATCTCAGAGCACATAGGGATCCCAGAAATTCCCAGTGGGTCCCAACAGTTCCCAGTGGGTTCCAATAGGTCCCAGAGCATGTGGGGGTCCCAGAAATTCCCGTAGGGTCCCGACAGTTCCCAGTGGGAACCCAGAGGGAACCCCAGAGCACGCAGGTTTCCATGTGGGTTTCAGTACATCCCAGACAATCCCAGCAGTCCCATCCCAATGGGTCCCAGCAAGTCCCAGAGCACACGGTGGGTGATGGTGGGTCCTGGTGGTGCTGGTGGCCCCATATGCAATGGCATTCCTCAGTTTCATTCCCGCTGCGCCTGGCTGGGGGCCCCGGGCGCTGTGCGGGGCGCGTGGAGCTGCTGCACGCCGGGAGCTGGGGCACGATCTGCGACGACGACTGGGGACTGCCGGACGCGGCGGTGGTCTGCAGGCAGCTGGGCTGTGGGACTGCGTTGGCTGCCCCATCGGGAGCCTGGTTTGGGGAAGGCTCCGGCCCCATTTGGCTCAACCACGTGCGGTGCAGCGGCGATGAGCAGCGCCTTGTCCAGTGCCGGCACCGGGGGTGGCACAGCCATGTCTGCGCCCACGAGGAGGATGCCAGCGTTGTGTGCTCGGGTGGGCAGCGGGCGTGAGGGTGAGGGAGGGGAGAAAAGAGGGAGCCCCCCATCATGGCGTGCATCTCTACAGCTCATCCCCTGCTGTCTCCTGGAACCACGGAGCCCACTGGCACTGCTGGCAGCACCCCAACAGATGGTGAGTGTTGCATGGCCATGAGCATTGCACGGGGTTCAGGGTGCAGTATGGGATGCACAGATGCAGTATGGCAGGTGTAACTTCTGCGGGTATGATGTGCAGAGCTGCATATGGTGTGCAGACAGGGTTATAGAGTGCATGGGTGCAGCATGCATTAGGATTGGGTGCAGGGTTTCAGGCTTCACAGCATGCACAGAGCATGCACGGGGATGTAGGGGTGCATTGGAACATATGGTATGGGGTGCACAGGTGACAGCATGCACAGGTATGGTTGTGGGGATGGTGAGGGGATGGAGTGGGGGTAGAGTGGGGATGGCATGGATGGTGATAAAATAGTGTAATAGGACAGAAAAGGAGAATAGGAGGAGCTGGGATGGGGATAGGATGGGGATGAGATGGATTTGGGAAGGAGCATGGAAGGAGAAGGGGTGGATGGGATGGAAAAGGGAAGGGGAAAAGGATGAAGTGGGAAAGGAGCATGGAAAGAGCAGGGATGGAGCCAGGAAGAAATAGGGATGAAGATGGGATAGAGCTGGAATCAGAAGGGGTGGAGAAAGATAGAGAAGGGAGTGGAGAAGGGAAGGGGGGGAGGAGGGAAGGAGTGGGGATCAAGCAGGGAATGAGATGGGGTGGACGTGGAATCAAAAGAGATGGATGAAGATGAAGAGGGGATGGAGATGGGAAAGGCAGGAGCTAGGACGTATCAGGGAAGGAACAGGGGATGGAGCCAGATGGGAATGCAGTGGGGATGGAGAGAGATGAAGAGGGGATGGGTTGGAAGTGGATTAGAGATGGACTGGGGAAGGAGATGGGAAGGGAAGGCGAGTAGAAGTCTCTGGAATGGAGAAGACATGGAGAAGGGATGGAGTAGTGAAGAAATGGGGGTGGGAATGGAGTTGGATAGGTGCAGATAGGTGGACAGAAGTGCAGAGGGAAGGAATGCAAATGCAGTGGGGTGGAGATGGGATACTGCAGGAAAGAAGCAGGGATGGAGAGGATTAGACAGGGAGACAGCTGGGACACATGCCTCATCCCCAAACGCAGCAGCAGAGTTGGTGCCAGCAGCAATGTGGGTGCCCTATTCCCCAGCCCCATACCCACTGCGTCTGGCTGGGGGCCCTGGGCGCTGCGCGGGGCGTGTGGAGCTGCTGCACACCGGGTGCTGGGGCACAGTCTGTGATGATGGCTGGGGGCTGCCGGATGCGGCCGTGGTGTGCAGGCAGCTGGGCTGTGGAGCTGCGCTGGTTGCACCTGGTGGGGCGTTTTTTGGTGAGGGCACCGGCCCCATCTGGATGGACAATGTGAGGTGCTGGGGGAACGAGTCGGCATTGCTGCAGTGCCCAGCTGCACCATTGGGCATCACCGACTGCCACCACCGGGAGGATGCATCTGTCATTTGTGCAGGTACACGCCCATGCATCATGCATGCAGCCTGGCGTGCTCCCTGCAGTGCATGCAGTTCTGCAGAGCTGTGCAGTGTGCTCCCAGTGTGCATGCAGTACGTGCATTTCTATAGAGAAGTGCAGTATGCTCCTGGCATGCATGCAGTTCTATGCAGTCATGGATAGCGTGCACACACCTCACTGTGCTCTTGTTCATGCATATGGCGTAGAGAAATGCAGTGTTTATGCACTCTGTATGAAGTCTCCGTGCTCACGCAGTGCTCCTGAGGCAGTGCATGTGCAGCTAAATTGCAAACAGGGTGGCAGCAGGGTGTGCTGCACGCAGCAGCATTAAAAGGTGCAGTGCATATGCTATGTGAACACATGCAGAGAGCAGTGACCATGTGAGCTCATGGGGTGAGGTGCATGCACAAGGCAGGTGTGCACAGTGCACCACCAGGCTCACGCTGCTCTCCTGCCTCCCCCAGATGAGCTGACTGGGGTAGACCCCATGCAGCCCCCTCCCGAACAGCTGCCCACCAGGTCACTGCTGGTGCCCCCTTCTGCTGTGCCACGTGTGAGTGTCCGGCCCCACAGCACCACCTCCCCTCAGCCTACACCAAGCAGCTGGCCCATAGCAGGGACGTCGCAGACAGGTAGGAGGAGAAGGGATGGAGTGGGAATGGAGATGGGATGGAGATGAGATGGGGTTGGGGATGGATTGTGAAAGGAGAGGGGATGGGGAAGGGATGGAGGAGGGTGGTGAGGGGAATGGGGATGAGGTGTGGTGGAAGAGACGTGATGGAGGGTTTGGAGACAGATGGAGAAGACATGGAGAGGGAATGGAATGGAGATGGAGAAAAGATAGAGTGGGTGTGGAGAGGGAATGGAGGAGGAATGGAGGTGGGCTGGAGGGGAGATGGAAAGAGGATGAAGATACATCAGGGATGCAGCAGGGAAGATGCAGGGATGCAGCCTCCATCTCCAAATGCAGTAGCTGCGTTGGTGCTGGCAGTAATGCGGTGCTGGCTGTTCCCCAGCCCCGTTCCTGCTGCGTCTGGCTGGGGGCCCTGGGCGCTGTGCAGGGCGCGTGGAGCTGCTGCATGCTGGGAGCTGGGGCACGGTCTGTGATGATGGCTGGGGCCTGCTGGATGCGGCTGTGGTCTGCAGGCAGCTGGGCTGTGGGGCCGCACGCAAAGCCCTCCGCAGCGCCCACTTTGGCCCTGGCATTGGCCCCATATGGCTGGATGACGTGAAGTGCAGTGGGACAGAGGCTGCACTGTGGCACTGCCCAGCTGGGCCTTGGGGCAGGCACAACTGTGACCACCAAGAGGACGCCGCTGTCATCTGCACAGGTAAGGTGTACCTGGTAAAGGGCAGTGATCCTATATCCTGTACCCTGTCACTTCTGTGGGCGTAGACTACACGGTGCATGCCTCTTCCTGCTGGGGTCCCTTCCAGAGCTCCCAAAAACATGTCCCCAAGGGATGTCCCAGCCTCTTGGGTGCCTCTGAGGCTGGACACTGTCCCCGAGAATCACCCTGGTGAGGGGAAAGGGAGGACTCCGACAAATAGAAGGGTTATGGGAAGGGGACTGAATTTTTCCTCACTGCTTTCAGAGCCAGAAGACTTGTCACCTGTGGCGACCTCCCCATCTCCCCCAGGATGGGGTCCAGCCAGTACCATCCCTCGACGTCCTCTAGGACAGATTCTGACCACAATCATTCCCACGCATCCCCAGAGACAGGATCCAACCGTGAGTGTCACTAGAACCAGTGCAAGAGCCACAGGACAGGATCCACACACCAGTGTCCCCAGCACTACCTCACGATCCTCAGGAGAGGATCCTACCACCAGTGTCTCCAGCACCATGACACGATCTGCAGGACAGGGTCGAGTCAGTGCCACCTCAACCAAAGCAGGGCGAGATCCCATCCGTATCATCAGGATCACCCGACTCAAAGCAGAACAGGATCCAGCTGGCATCATCCAGAGCACCAAGCCCAAGGCAGTTGGCGTCACCAGGCTGAAGGCTGGACGGGAGACTGGTGGCCCCACCAGGTCCAAAGTGGGATGGGATCCAGCTGGCACCAACAGGTCCAAGGTGGGACGGGATTCAGTTGGCATCAACAAGACCAAAGTGGGACTGGATCTGGTTGGCACCAACAGGTCCAAGGTGGGACGGGATTCTGTTAGCATCAACAAGACCAAAGTGAGATTGGATCCAGTTGGTATCAACAGGTCCAGGGCAGGACAGGATTCTGTTGGCATCAACAAGACCAAAGTGAGATTGGATCCAGCTGGTACCAACAGGTCAAAGGTGGGACGGGATTCTGTTGGCATCAACAAAATCAAAGCAGGACAGCATCTGGTGGGCATCAACAAGACCAAAGCAGGACGGGATCCGGCTGGCATCAACAAGACCAAAGCAGGACAGGATCCAGCTGGCAGTAACAGGTCCAAGACAGGATGGGATCCAGCTGGCACTGTCCGCATCACTCGACCCAAAGTGGGACGGGATCCGCTTGGTACCATGTGGATTGCCCATCCCAAAGCAGAGCGGGTTGTTGTGGGAGCCAACCAGAGCACCAGGCCTTGGGCTTTGGTGGGGACCACACTAGGCACCAAGCCTCAAGCAGGACACGTTCCGGTTGGTTCCACCAGGAGCACCCAGGGGCTGGCAGGATGGGATGCTGTTAGTGCTACCCAACGCAATATGGGACAGGAGACTGCTGGTGTCACACAGAGCACCATGTCTAATGCAGAGCAGGACTTAGCCCTTACCACAAGGCTCCAGGCAAATGCTGCCATATGGAGTAACCACAGCCTGGGAGAGCCAGGTCCAGGGGATCCCATGGGGAGCACACTTCCTGTAGTAGTAGCAGCAGATCCAGAAGGTACCACGAAGAGTGAAGCTCCTACAGGAGAACCAAGTCTGGAAGGGACCTCTTGGGTTTCACATCCCTCAGCAGAACTGGGTTCTGAAGGTCCCGTAAGGAGCACTCAACATGCAGCAGAACTAGGTCCTGAACGCACCATGTGGAGCATATATTCCACAGCAGAGCCAGCTCCAGAAGGTACCATGAAAAGCACAGATCCTATGACAGAACTGAGTCCAGAAGGTACTGTGAGCATGCATCCTCTAACAGAACTGGACCCAGATGGTAACATGGGAGGTGCACGTACTTCAGTAGAACCAGACCCTAGAGCTGGCATGAATAACACAGGTCCTACAGCAGGACTGAATCCAGATGGTATCACGGGGAGCACGTATCCCACAGCAGAACTAGGTCCAGATCGTACCATGGGGAGCACACATCCTGCAACAGAACCAGGTCCAGAAGGTACCGTGGGGAGCACAGGTCCTACAGCAGGACTGGTTCCAGATGGTATCATGGGGAGCACATATCCCACAGCAGAACTAGGTCCAGATCGTATCATGGGGAGCACACATCCTGCAACAGAACCAGGTCCAGAAGGTACCATGGGGAGCACAGGTCCTACAGCAGGACTGGTTCCAGATGGTATCACAGGGAGCACATATCCCACAACAGAACTAGGTACAGAACTTACAACGGGGAGCACACATCCTGCAATAGAACCAGGTCCAAGAGGTACCATGAGGAGCACAGGTCCTACAGCAGAATCAGTTCTAGAAGGGACCACAGCAGAACTGGGTCCAGATGTTACCATGAGGAGTACAAGTCCTGCAGCAGAACTGGATCCAGATGTTACCATGAGGAGCTCAAGTCCTGCAGCAGAACTGG
>NW_024966631.1:16351-83685 GCF_019238085.1 Lagopus leucura
GGATCCAGATGTTACCATGAGGAGCTCAAGTCCTGCAGCAGAACTGGGTCCAGATGTTACCATGAGGAGCTCAAGTCCTGCAGCAGAACTGGGTCCAGATGTTACCACGAGGAGCTCAAGTCCTGCAGCAGAACTGGGTCCAGATGTTACCATGAGGAGCTCAAGTCCTGCAGCAGAACTGGGTCCAGATGTTACCATGAGGAGCTCAAGTCCTGCAGCAGAACTGGGTCCAGATGTTACCATGAGGAGCAGACATCCTGCAGCAGAACTGGGTCCAGATGTTACCACGAGGAGCTCAAGTCCTGCAGCAGAACTGGGTCCAGATGTTACCATGAGGAGCAGACATCCTGCAGCAGAACTTGATCCAGAAAGTACTGTATGGACCACACATCTTCCAGAAGAACTTGATCCAGATGGTGCTATGCAGAGTGCACATTCTTCAGCAGAATTGAGCTTGGGTGTTAGCATATGGAGTGCATATCCCACAGCAGGTATTTCTACCTGGAGCACACGTCCTGCACCCAAATCTGATGCAGAAGGTACTGCATGGGACACTCATTCTTCAGCCGATTTTGATCTAGATGGTACCGTGAGAAGCAAACATCCTTCAGCAGAAAAAATTCTCAAAGGCACAATGGAGAGTAAATATATTGCAGCAGAAACAAGTCTAAGAGATCCCATGTGGAGGACACATCCCACAGAAGAACTAGCATCAGATGGAATCAGGAGGAGAACACTTCCCACAGCAGAATCAGGTTCAGACTACTATATAGGGCCGCAAGATCTTGAAAGTAATGTTAAGGAAAAGAACAAAGTGTTGGAGGGCTGGGGTGGATGGACAGCAAGAAGTCTGTGTGGTTGGGCAGAAGGGGGAAGGAGAGATTGAAATGACAGAAAAGGGGAAGGAAGAAAGAATAGAAAGTTTGGAGGGGGGTGACTGAGTGGATAGAAAGATATCAAGGAACAATAAATGGGGGAATGGATGGATGGATGGATGGATGGATGGATGGATGGATGGATGGATGGATGGACGGATAGATGGATGGATGGGTAGATGGATGAAGTGGCAACAGTAGATTAGGAGGAGGAGGAAGGCCAAAGCAATGGGCTAGCTGTAGGTGGAAGTGTTTGAGAGGGAGAGGAGAAGCAGAAGGGGTGCAGGAGAGGAAGGAGGGGCAATGGATGGCTGAGGAGTGCTGGGGGGGATTTCATGGGCTGTGTCTCCTCCCCAGGTGCTGGTCCAATGGGAATCTCTGCTCTGCCCACTAGAGTTTCATCACCCTCTCCATCTCTGGGCTCCACCCAGGGGCTGGCTGTCTCTCCTGCCATTGCTGTTCAACTGAGTCCAGGCTCTGGCACCCACTCACAGCACCTCACAGAGGCCCCCAGTACCCAGAGACCCTCAGAACCTACCCAGTACCCTGAGATCCCCAACACCCAGGGACACCCAGCATCCATCCAACACCCTCCAGAGAGCCCCACTGCCTCGATAGAGCTTGTGCTCTCCCAACATCCCCCTGCAGAGCCCTCTGGTTTCTGGACACCCCCAGACCTCTTTATCCAGACACCATCAAGGAACCCCAGCCCTCAGAGCCCCCCAGTACTCACTGTGCGCCCCATAGATCCCACCAGCCCTTACATGAATGCTGCTAATTTCAAGCACATCATGGATATCCCCAGACCCCAGAGCCTCCCAGCACCCTCTGAGGACTCTGTTAAAACCCTCAGTACCCAGAAACCCCCAGTATCTGCCCAGCATCCCACAGAGACCCTCAGCTCCAAGAGTCCCTCAGCACTCTCCCAATATCTAACAGAGATCTTCAGCACACAGGTCCCCCCAGCACCCACCCAACACCCCATGGAGACGTCTGATAGTCAGCCCCCTGTAGCACCCACTGAACAATCCACTGAGATCTTCAGCACCCGGAGGCCCCCTGCATTGCCCCAGCACTCCACAGAGCCCCCCAGCACCCAGAGGCCCCCATCAACACTACAACACCCTATGAATACCTTTGGCACCCAGAACCCTCCAGCATCCCTTAAGCATCCCATGAAGTTGCTCAGCACTCAGACCTCCCCCATATCCCACCAACACCCCAAAGAGCCCCGCAGCACCCAGACACCCCCAGGATCCTTTAAGCACCTCACAGATCCCCCCAGCACCCAGATTCCCTCAGCACCTGTCCAGCATCCACTGGAGACTTTCAGCACTCAGACTCCCCAAGCACCCCTCCGGCACCCCATGAAGTTTTTCAGCACCCAGACCCCCCCAGCACCCACAGAGACCCTCCGCACCCATTCTGCAAGCTCTGTACTGCCTGGACCCCCATGTGCAGGTAGGTCTTGGGGTTGTGGGTGAGGGTTGGACCCATGAGATGCAGGGCTTGCACATGCTGAGACCACTGGCTTGGAGAGAGGAGGGATGGGTGCTGGGGGGGGTCCCTTGCTCTGAGAGTGTTTGCCCTGGGGGAGCAAACATATGCACACAGAGGATTTAGGGGGTCTCTGCTTCTCGCCCCACAGGTCCAGCCCAACCAGCACCACCGGTGCCAACACTCTCTGCACTATGGGATCAGGGGGGATCCTGTGTGGCCCCTGCCCTGAGGGCACTGCTGTGGGAGGTGCGGGAGCTGCGGGGGCAACTGCGAGCCCTGGCCCGCAACCAGCGGCGGGGAGCTCAGCGCCTGGAGGCTGTCACCCGCCGCCTGGGCAGGCTGGCTGCTGTGGGGCAGCACATCCTGGAGGACCCCCCCAGGCTGTACGGGGGTGTGGGCATCCAGAGAGGGGCCTTGCACAGGAGGCAAGGGAAATAAAGCTGGGCTGGTTCACCAATCTTGAGTGTTGAAGAGGGAGAGGGAGGGGGAAGGGGAGAGGGGGAGAGAAGATAGAGGGGGAGGGGGAGAGAGAAGGTGAAGGAGAGGGAGGAGATGGTGAAAGAGGGGGAGGGGGGGTGAGAGAGAGGGAGAGAAGGACTCATCCCATCCTGGCGCCTGCTTGGCTGCTGCGGGGTTCCTGCTCTCAGCTTTCGATTCCTCCCCTTGCCCCCCCTCCGAGGCCCCCTTGTTAAAAGGGTGGCCCCAGTGGCTGGGGAGGCCCTGCTGCCAGCATGGGGGGGCTGCGTAGCCTTGGACTGTGCCTGGGTGAGGACATGGGGGATGCAGAGCTGGGGGAAATGGAAGGTGTAGAGATGGGAGGCAAATGAGGGGCACAGAGGTGGAGGCACATGGGGAGGCAAAGCTGGGATGCATGGTGGGCAGAACTGAAGGAAAAGGAGGGGTACAGAGCTGGGGGCACACAGAACTGGGGGGAAAACATTTTATGTTGTGTGTCAGTGGGCTGGGGGGTCCTGGGGGTCTTGGATGGTCTGTGGATGTCTCTGTCTCTTTCCAACTCCTACTTCTCTCCCCCTCAGCTTTGTGCTGCGGTGCCGTGATTGGTTCTGGTACGTTGGGTGTCACTGGGTGTCAGTGGGGTTCACTTGGTTGTTACTTGGGGTCATTGAGTGTCCTGGATGTCAGCAGGGGTCACTGGGCATCACGGGGGGTCACTGCGTGTCCTGGGATGTCCCCACATATACCATTTGGGTGCCCAGGGGACAGCAGTTGCTGGATGGGCAGGCACCAGGGCATGGGCAACAGGTGGGATGGTTTGAACTGGGCAGACTGGAACAGTACTGGGCAGCCTACTGGGCAGCCTAGAATTGTACAGGACAGACAGGCTACACAGGGACTATGCTGGGTCACCATACTGGGACAGTGCTGGGCAGACTGGGGTTGTGTTGCAGCTGTGATGGGGCTGTTCTGGGCACACCGGGACTAAGCTGGGCACACTGGAGCTGTAGTGGGGCTGTTCTGGGTAGACTGGGCCATGCTGGTGCTGTACTTGGCAGACTGAGACCAAATTGGACAGACAAGGGCCAAGATAGGAAGACCGGGGCTGTGCTGATGCCAAGCTGGGGCCAAATGAGGCAGATTGGGAATGAGACCCAGAGACCCAGACAAGAGCTGTGCTGTGGCTGTGCTGAGCACACCGAGAGTGTGGTGGGAATACTGAGACTGAGCAGGGCAAACTGGGACTGAACTAGGCAGTCTTGAGCTGAGCTGGGTAGAGTGGGGCTGTGCTGGGACCATGCTGAACAGACTGGGGCTGAACTGGGCAGAGTGGTGCTGTGCTTGGGCTTTGCTGTGACTGAGCTGAGCAGACTGAGACTGAACTGGGCAATGTGGGGCTGAACTGGGCATGCTGGAGCTGGGCTGGGGCTTCGCTATGACTGTGCTGAGCCAGACTGGGCGCTGTACTAAACAAACTGGTGCCGCACTGGGCAGACTGGGGCTGTGCTGGTCAGGTTGGTGCAGCACTGGGAAGGCCACACTTCACTCTCCCGCTCTCCCCAGCAGTGCCTGCCCAGCTCTCCGGCGGCCATTCCCGATGCCAGGGCCGCGTGGAGCTGTTGCAGGCTGGCTCCTGGGCCTTGGTCTGTGCTGTGGGCTGGGACCTTGCAGCTGCCCGCGTCCTGTGCCGCCAGCTGGGCTGCGGCCGCCCCCGTGCCGTCCCGGTGCCCTGCAGCCCACCCATGGCTGAGGGGAACACAGTGGGTCTGCGTCAGGTGCTGTGTGCAGGGCAGGAGCTGGACTTGGAGCACTGCGAGCTGCAGCCAGGTGACGCTGCATCCTGTCCGTCCAACCACGTGGCTGCTGTCAACTGCGAGGGTGAGCGTGGGGCAGGACCGGGCTTTGCAGCCTAGCAGGGATGTGGCGGGGCCTGGGGCCATGGCAGGGCATGGCGGGGGCACAGCGAGGCCTTATGGGGTTACAGTGAGGCCTGGTGTCATGGTGGGAGGGAGACAGTGAGGTCTGGTGAGGACACAGGGAGGCCTGGGGTCACAGCAGGGCCTGGTGGGGATACAGTGAGGCCTGGTGTCATGGCGGGGCCTGGTGTCACAGCAGGGCGTGGAGGGGACACAGTGAGGCCTGGTGAGGACATCAAGGCCTGGGGTCATGGTGGGGCCTAATAGGGACACACTGAGGCCCGGTGAGAACACAGTGAGGCCTGGTGTCATGGCAGGGCCTGATGCCTACACACTGAGGCCTGGCATCATGGTGGGGCCTGGAGGGGACATGATGAAGCCTGGTGTCACGGCAGGGCCTGGAGGGGCCACAGTGAGGCCCGTGTCACATCAAGACCTCGTGTCACTGCTGTGTCCCCACAGAGCCCTTCAGGCTGCGGCTGGCCGGGGGGCCCAGGCGCTGTGCGGGGCGGCTGGAGGTGCAGCGAGCCGGGCGCTGGGGCACGGTGTGCGATGACGGATGGAGAGGGGCCAACACGGCTGTGGTATGCCGGGAGCTGGGCTGCGGTGAGGCGCAGGGCATAGATGGGAAGCGGCCACGTTTCGGGCCCGGCGTTGGGCACATCTGGCTGGATGACGTCCGATGCCGAGGGCAGGAGAAGAGCCTGCAGGACTGCGCGCACCGTGTGTGGGGATATCATGACTGCACCCATCGCGAGGATGTTGGAGTTGTATGCCAGGTGTGGGGCTGCCGCCACGGCTTGGTAATGGCTGCGGGGCCCTGTGGAGCAGGGTTCAGCCATGCTCAGTCTTCTCTCCTTACAGGATCCCTGAGCATCATGGCGCTGTCCCCACTAGTGTCAGGAACTGCATCTGTCCCTCCTGCAGCATCTGTGTGAGGAACCCAAACGGGACCTCGAGCCCAAGCAGGACTGCAACTCAAACAAATCCTGAGTGCAAACAGGATCTAAAGCCAAACAGAACTCTGAGCCTGAGCCGAACTCTCTGCCCAAACAGGACCCAAAATACAAACAGGACTCCCAAAACCAGACAAGATCCACAATCAAAAAGGACCCAGAGCCCAAACGAAACCGTACATCCAGCCAAGACCCAGAGTCTAAACAGAACCCAAACCCAAACAGAATCCAGAGCTCAAACAGTATCCCCTGCCCCAAAAGGATCCTGAGTCCAAACAGAACCCAAAACCAAACAGGTCCCCAAGACTAACCAGGACTCAAAATATAAACAGGACCCCTGAACTCAGGACCCAAAACAGAACAGGTCCTTAAGCCCAAACAAGATCCCATATCCAGACAAGACCCAGAGCCCCAAAAGAGTCCTGAGCCCAAACAGGACCCGAAACCAAACAGGCCTTCATCCCAAACAGAACCCAAAATACAAACTCCCAAACCTAGACAGGACCCAAAAGCAAAAAGGACCCAGAGCCCAAACAAGACCCCACATCCAGACAGGATCCAGAGCCAAACAGAACCCCAAACCAAATAGGAGAGCACAAATAGAGGAGCACAATCAGGATTCCCTGTCCAAAGAGAACTCCCAGCCCAAAAAAGACTCAAAATGCAAGCAAGACCCCCCAAATCCAGGCAGGGTCAAAAATCAGAAAGGATCCAGGTCCTCAGCCCCATCCACTGCTACCCCCCACCCCAGCCCTATTCCTTTAATAGTGTCATTAAAAGCGAGCAGCATCCATGAACATGGAACCTGCCTAGGGCTGCAGGGATTAGGGCAGTGGTGTGACACCGGGATGGAGTGCCACACTGGGTGCTGGGGTCCTGGCAGGCCCAGGTGTGCTGCTGAAGTCCCCCTGTCCTGTCTCCCCCTCCCCCCCGTGGCCTCTTGACCCCATTATGAAACTACTCGTTAGTGCTAATCCTACCAGCCACCTGTCTGCTGCCGGCACCTGCTGCCAGGGCATGGGTTCGGCACCCAGCCAGCAGCTCTGGGATGTGGGGCTGGGGCCAGTCCCTGCTGGGGGGGCAGCTGGGGGGGCAGCCAGAGGGGAGATGGGGTGCAAGTGGGTGGATATGGGTCAATGGGAGACCATGAGGTGGGTTATGGGGTGAAGGAAGCCGTTGGTTTGTGGAAGGGCAAGGAGTGGGGGTACTAGGAGCTGTGGGAAGGGAAGGGAGTGAGGCAATGGGGCTGGGAAGGCACATAATTGGACAGTGGGGGCAACGGGGGCAGGGTTTACAGATGTCACAGCATGGAGGAGTGGGCAGCAGTGCAGCAGCTCAGCAATGGGGGCATTGGGGTTTATGGAAGGGGGAGTGGAGTTTGCCCCCTGCAGAAAGGGATGTGGGGGTCAAGCCCAGGGGCACTGGGCTGGCCTCAACTACTGAGGCTTGGCACGAGGCCAGGTCCTGGCTGCATCCCCAAGGCTGAGCTCTGCCACCTGGCCCTGGCTATTTCTGTGTCCCAGCAGCTGTCGGTGCCCCCGCCCCCAGCCACCCCCGCAGGGCTGGATGCCATGGGGTTGGCGCTGGGCCTCGTCTCTGCTTTGGGCTCTGTTGATGCTTTTCAATGGGGCAGGATGGTGATGGAGCAGTCAGCCCCACACCCGCTGCCCCATAGCAAGGGGACACCCCTACCATCAGCATCTGCTCTCTGTAATGGGGTTGGAGAGGACAGGGTGAGAGGTGCAGCTCAGTGACCTTTCCACATGCCAGCAGGGCCTGCTAATGTGCTGTCAGGTGTTAATTATGTGTCAGGGGTTAATTATGGCCCAGACAGCTGGGGTCAGGGCAAGCAGCTGGGATAGGGGAAAGAGCAGGTGGGGAGGGAGAGGGAACAGCTATGGGGAGAGAGGGAAGGATGGGGCTGTGGGAAATGGGCTGGGATGTGGTCTTGGGAAAAAGAGGGTGTGGGAAAAGGGGAGAGAGTGGCAAAAAGTTGAAGGAAGGGAGGGGAGAGAGAGTGATACGGTCATGGGGACTGGGGAGAGGCAGGAATATGGCTGTGGGAAAAAGGAGGGAGAGATGGCACAGTGGGAAATAGGGAAGAGGGAGGGATAAGGATGTGAGGAAAGGGCATAGGAAATGGGGAAAGAGTAGGGCATGGTCATGGGAAATGGGAAGAGGAGGGATGACACTGTGGGAAGGAACGAAGGATATAGGGATGGGAAAGATAAGGATGTGAGGAATCATAGAATGGCACAGAATGGATTGTAAAGCCCATCTAGTTCCACTTCCACTACCACAGGATTAAAAGAAGAGGAAAGGATGTGGGCATGGGAAGGGATGAAAGAAAAGGGGTGGGAGAGAGATGTGGATGTGGGAAATGGAAGAGGAAGGCATAAGGATGTAGGAAAAGAGAAAAGGAGGAGAGATATGGGTGTGGGAAGTGGGGAGGAGGAGGGATATGCCCATGGGATAGGGGGAGAGGAAGAGATAGGGCTGTGGAAAATGGTAGAGAGAGGGGTTATGGAAAGTGGGGAGAGGGAAGGCATAAGGATGTGGAGAAAAGGGGAGAGAGAGAGAGATGAGGCTGTGGGAAATAGGGAAAAGGGAAGGGTACGGATGCAAGAAAAGGGAGGCAAAGAGATATGGGCATGGGAAAAGGGAGGAACGTGGATATGGAAAATGGGGAAAGGGAAGCATAGGGATATGGAAAAAGAGGGCGAAGAAGGTAAATGAGTGTTGAAAAAAAGGGAGAAGGGTGATACAAGGATGTGGGAAAACAGAGAGGGAAAAGTATGGATGTAAGAACTGGGGCTGTGGGAAATGAGAGATGGGGGATATGGAAGACTGGAAGAAGGAGGTATAGGGATATGGGAAACGAGGAAGAGGAAGGGATATGATAGAGAAAAGATAGAGGAAGGATATGGATGTGGAAAAGAGGGAAAAGGGAGGTATAAGGATATGGGGAAGTGGGGAGAGAAGGATGTGGATGGGGGAAGTGAGAAGAAGGAAGGATATAGGGATGGGAAAAGGGGGAGAGAGAGACATGAGGATGTGTAAATTTGGGGAGAGGGATATGGTCGTGGCAACTGGAAAGATGTGGTGGTGGGAAACAGGGAGATGAGGGAGGAAAGCCTGGGAATTCGAGGGGGAAAAATGGATGTTGGAAAAGGGGGAGAGACAGAAATGGGCTCTGAAGCAGACGGTGCAGCCCCACATCTTTTGGTGCAGCCCCACACCTTTTCATGGAGCGGGGGCAAGTTTGATTTTGGGACACCAGGCAGCCCACACTAGGAGCAGAATAAGGGGGAACACGCAGATGCATCCTTTGTGTTCCCCTCACCCTGAGCCTGATCAAATCACTAAAACTTACAGAACAATGATCAGTATTAATAAAGGTAATCCAATGTTTAATAATATTGAGTTTAATCTAGTTAGTCTTTCTTTAACCTTTAGAACACAGGGACATACAACCTCCTTATCTGTGGACTTAGGAGAAGCTAAATTTTCACTCCATGCTGTTTCATGCTCTGGCTGTCTGTTTGTCTGTCCCATGCTGCATGCTCTCCGTCTGTCCCCACACAGTGCCCTCACTCTCTTTGCATCTCATGCTGTCTCTGTGTCCCCGTGCAATGCTCTATCTCTTTTTGCATCCTGTCTGTCTGTCCACACACCGTGCCCTGTCTGTCCTGCCCCTTCCTATCTTTGGCTCTCGGCACGCCTTGTGCCTTGCACATGTTCCCAATCCATTGGGACAGATTAACACGGCCCAGCGCTGCCCTGGGTCCGGCGGTGTCGGAGTGCGCAGGAAAATCTGAGTCACGGCCACGGGCGCCGTGGGGCTGGTGGCACAAAGCTGTGCTGCAGGGACACTTCAGGGACTCAGGTGAGGCTGCTTGCTTGTCCTTGTGCAACCCCGACCTGTGTTTTGCTTGTGGCTTCCTTACAGCCCTGCAGCAGGGCTATGGGGGAGCACAGGGCTCTTGTTGCTGTCCCGTATATCTGGTAGTGGCAGTAGGTCAAAGATCCTGCTGCACAGCTGGGGATGGAGGAACGTGGAAGTGGCAGAGCTGACCCACTGCCATGCGGTGACATGGGGTGAGATGTGGGGCTGATATGGGGCAGTGTCACAACTCTGCTTGTTCCCCTTTGGGATGCTCCCTACATCTGGACAGGGATTGGACTGGGCTGGGGTGCACTGATCTGACTTAGACTAGGCTGAATTGGGCTCAAGTGGGATGAACTGGACAACGCTGGGCTGAATGGGCTCAACTGGGCTGGACTGGGCTGTTTTAGACAAGATTGGTCTGAGCTGCACTAGGCTGGGCCAAACTGCTGTGCACTGGGCAGTGCCATCTGGGTACTCCCTCTGCATGCCCTGGGGCCATTGCAGCATGGTGTTGGTCTCTGCAGGGCCATGGCAGAGCCGGAGGAGGATGAGGAGGACAATGCGGCAGCTTTGGAGCAGCTAATGGTGCAGGCAGGCCGGGCACTGCAGTGGCAGGAGCTGGAGGAGCAGTTCTGCGTGCTGGGCGAGCTGGGCAGCGGAACCTATGGCCATGTGGTGCTCACTGAGCCCCGGGATGGTGGTGAGCAGCTGTGGGGTCTTTGCCCCAATGCTGCACCTCATGCTTGTGTAGTGCATGAGGACATCTTTTGCATTGGAGTTGCATGCTCACCGTGTGCGTGGGAACACATTTCACAGCGGGGTTGCATGCTTGTGATGTGAATGGGGACACCCTTTGCATTGGAGTTGCACGTTCATGATATACGTGGTCCTGAAACCTTGGTGCTGACCCTCTCCCTGCATCCCAGGCTCGCCAGTGGTCCTCAAGCTGATGCTGAAGGAACGGACAGAACGAAGGGCTTTCCTGCGGGAGTATTGCATAGCCCGGTGCCTTTCTGGTCACGCTGCCTGCATCCATGCCCTCCCCCTTGCCTTTGAGAACTCCACGCATTTTGCCTTTGGGCAGGAGCTGGCTCCCGCTGGGGACTTGTGCAACCTTCTCACACCAGGGGTGTGTGTGCCTCAGGGCTGGGGGACACAACAGTGTGCTGGGGAGGAGAAGGGGCTGGGAGGGTGTTGCAGTGGGTACAGGGAGGGGGTGGGGAGCAAAGCGGACCTCGCGGTGGTGTGAAATCGTGGGGAGGATGTGTGTGCATGGGGGGGCTCTTTACCATAGGGAGCATGTTTGTGTGATGCATGGGGACATCGTTTACAGTGGGGTGTGTATCTATGGCGTTCACGGGGACGCCTTCTGCAATGGGGCAGATGCTCATGCAGTGCACGGGGACACCCTTTGCAGCAGTGTGCATGCCTCTGGTATTCCTGAGGAGATCCTTTGCAGTGGGTTCCACAGCCACGTATTTTTCAGTATGGTGCATGCCCACATTGTGCATGGGAACACGTGCAGAGTGTTGCATGGACACCCCTTGCAGTGGAGTGCAACCTCATGTGGCGCACCAGGAGCCCCTTTGTGGTGCAGGGGTACCTCTGGGGGCTGCTATGGAGTGTGTCCCATGCTGGTGACATTGCTGCCTTTCCCAGGAGGGCCTGCCTGAGGTGCTGGTAAAGCGCTGTGCCTCTCAGCTGGCCGAGGCACTGGATTTCATGCACAGCCGGGCCCTGGTGCACCGGGATGTCAAGCTGGACAACGTGCTGCTCTTCGACCACGAGTGCCGCCGTGTGAAGCTGGCTGACTTTGGGCTCACCCGCCTGCAGGGTTCGGAAATTGGTGCCATGTCTGGCGCGCTGCCCTATGCTCCGCCGGAGCTCTGCTTGCTGCAGGGCTCTGACACACTGGAGCTGGACTCCAGCCTGGATGTTTGGGCTTTCGCTGTGCTGCTCTTCTGCCTCTGCACTGGCTGCTTCCCTTGGGCTGTAGCTGCCAGCCCTGACCCCCAGTTTGAAGCCTTCAGTGCTTGGCAGGGTGACACGGTGGGACGGGAGGCACCAAAGTCTTGGGGTGGCTTTCAGTGTGGGGCACAGGAGATGCTGCAGCGCCTGCTGCGGCTTGACCCTGACCGCCGCAGCCCAGCCATCGAGGTGCACAAGTACCTGGCCGTGCCCTGGCTAACAGCACCCAGCAGCAGGGATAGGACCGATGGCGCTGATGGGCCGGGGGTGGTGGATGGTGATGGGCGTGGAGGGGGGGATGGTGATTCACACGGAGTGGTGGATGGTGGCCCTCAGTCACCCCTTGCTAGGGGTTCAGGGGATGATGGGGAGTGCGGTGACAGCAGTTACGGGGAGGGGAACAGCGTGCCCACAACACCCGCCAGCGCAATGGCCCTGTGCCACTAGCTGGCATTTCCAACATGGCATGGAGGTGTCCTTGGGGTGTGGGTCTTCTTCTTCTTCTTGGAATGCAGCACAGAATGGAAGTGGAGCTGGATCCAAATGCACGTGGAGAAGATCCAAAGGAGGCCACAAGGATGCCCGGAGGGCTGGAGCATCTCTTCTAAGGAAAGAGGCTGAGAGAATTGGGCTTGTTCAGTCTGGAGAAGTCTCCAGGGAGATCTCATTGCAACCTTCCAGTACTTCAAGGGAGCTTATAAACAGGAGAGGGAATGACTTTTTGCACAGTCTGATTGTGATAGGACAAGGGAGAATGATATTTAACTAAAGAGGGAAGATTTAAGTTAGAAGTTAGGAGGAATTTCTTTGCTCAGAGGGTGGTGAGGTGTTGGAACAGGTTGCACACAGAAGCTGCAGTTACCTAGAGGTGCTCAAGGCCTGTTGGATGGATTCCTGGGCAACCTGGGTGGCAACCAGCTTGTGGCAGGGAGTTGGAGGCAGATGGGCTTTAAGGTCTCTTCCTAGCCAAGCCATTCTATGATTCTGTGTTTCTTGTGAGCTGGAAGCCTTGGACTCCACTTGGTCCCCTAGGTGAGAACATCGGGGGGCAGGAAGCCAAACCAAGAGCACGCTGTGGCAGGGGGAGGAGAAGAAACACCTCAGGCTGTATTTGGAAGAGGTCAGGGACCCCAACCCCACACTTTGCACCCTATTAACACATACAATGGCAAAGCACCCGAGCAACAAACGAGCAAGAGAAAGTCAAGTAAAGAGCAGCCAACAGGACACAGAAAAATGGGAGGAGAACAGTCAGTCAAAATTGTTGAGGCTGGTGCAACAGCTTGGTGGAGGTGGGTGGTAAAACAAAAACAGTTCTGCAGGGGAACCCAGAAATGGATCTGACATTCACTCCTTTCATACGTGTGTGAGGAGGATGTCAGCCTGCTGTGATTAGTTAAGATGCCAAAGGATTTCCTTGGGATTAATGAGGTGAGGAGACAAATGTAAGCACTCCGGGCACACAGATAGGTTGGGAAGAGCTGTGGGGCAAATTCCTAGTGCTTGAGGGAGAGATCAACCTGGAATACAGCTCCCTCTGAACAACTCCCTCTCATGGCTCTGCCAAAGGTGGAAAATTTGCACTGAGAGGATGGGATGTGGATATACAAAAGAGACAGAGGGAGAGCATATTGGATTGGCTCTGCATGTGGAAGATGCTGGCATGTGAATGGACTTCAGGGTCCTGAAGGGATTAAGATGTTCTTAGCACTCCTTTACCAGGGAATATAGTGATGGGACGAGGGGTAATGGCTTTGAATGGAAAGAGGTGAGATTTAGGTTAGATATTAAGACGAAAGTTTTTGGGATGAGGGTGATGAGGCACTGGAACAGGTTGTCCAGAGGAATTGTAGATGCCCCTTCCATGGAATTTCTCAAGGCCAGAATGGATAAGGCTTTGGGAAATCTAGTGGGAGGTGTCCATGCCCATGAATGGGCTTAGAACTGGATGGTCTTTAAGGTCTCTTCCAACCCAAACCTTTCCATCAGCTCTGTGATTCTATGGCTAGAATTCCATGACTAAGCTTTATGATCTCAGGCTAAGCAAGAAGAACACTGTTGCACAGTGGAAGGGGAGCTGGAAATCAGCTGAAATGCTGAAACTTAATAAAACTCTCTGTGTTTTGCCTTTTTTTATAACTGTTTTCCCACAAGACAGTGGCAGGACAAAGAGGATTGATTTTAAAATAAAAGAGGGAAAATTTAGGCAATATATTAGGAAGTTTTTTTTTTTTTTTTTTTTTTTTTTTTTTAAGTCAGAGGGTGGTGAGGCAATGGCACAGGTTGCCCAGAGAAGCTGTGGGTGTCCCATTCCTGGAGGTGTTCAAGGCCACATTGGACGGCGCCCTGGACAGCCTCATCTAGTGGGTGGCAACTCTGCCCATGGAAGGGGGGTTGGAATTGAATGGGCTTTTAAGGTCCCCTCCAACCCAAGCCATTTTATGGTTCTACGATCTTTAATGTTCCTTCCAATATAAACCTTTGTATAATCCCATTACCTTTAAGATCCTTTCCGACTCAAGCCATTCTGTGATATTTACAGTCCTTTCTAACAAAAGCCTATGAAGGAAGGGGACAGAGGAGGCACAGGGACGTGGAGGCAGAGCCCAGCAGCTGGGCTGCACGCCAGGCGCCTGAGATCGGTAGCCGAAATGCGTGCGGATGCTTTTCATTTACACCTGCCTCTCCTAAATCACAGCCTGAGGGCTCTGGGCCTGCAGGCAGCGACGCCAGGCTGCAGGAAAATCTCTCATCCTGCAGAAAAGCTTATTAATTTGAGGCTTCACAGGCTGAGATTTCACCTCTGCAACTTTCAGTGCCCAAATCCCGGTGAGGTGCCCACAAACCATCTGCAACCAAAGGGATGGGGTGGATTCCTGCAATCTGTTTCTGAGTTCATCCCATGCAGCTTGGCTTTGCAGGTGCAGAATCCCCCCTGAGCATCATGGCTCATCATGCTGCAGCCTGCATGGAAAGTGACATTCAGTGGGCAAGGGAATGTTTGCAACAAGTATTGCATGGAGGAGTCTACAGCACAAAGACAGACCTACCAAAAGAGATCTATGACCTGGGTTGAATGGGGCCCTGGCCAGCCTGGTCTAGTATCAGATATGGAGGTTAGCGGCCCTACTTGCAGCAGGGGGGTTGGAGCTTGATGGTCCTTGAGGTCCCTTCCAACCTAAGCCATTCTATGATCTGCACGAATGTGAGTGCCAAGCAAAATACACAAGAAAGTCAAGCACAAAGATGTGACCTACTGCTCCTCAGTCACTGAGGCAGAACCAGCAGGAGGCTGCTGATGCTACGTGCAACAGAGGTGCAGGATGCTGCAGGTGATGATTCCTTGAGCCACCTCCTAGATTGTGCTGATCAGTTCCTTTTGCTGGGATTTGCTCCCTTATGTGCAAAGAGGAGTAAGAGGGGGTAATGCAGCCGGGCTGCAGAGCTGCAGGATGAAAGGAGAGCTCTGCAAGGGATGGATGTGCCCCATGTGATCCAAAGGAGGGTCCTGAGGACCTCTGGGGGAGTGCAACTGTGCAAGAACACCTGGCATCAGCTGCAAGTTGGAATGGTTGTAAATGGTGAAAGCAGCACTGACCTTATGGGGCCAGGATAGGGAAAGCCTCACGGACCCCTAGACTCAGCTCTAGGGTTCCTGTTTTAGGGGGGGCTGTAATAGCAGAAAGAAGATAGGAATAAAACTGGGATAGATCAGGTGGAGAGCTACAGCTGGGAGGACCACAGCATTACCAAGACACAGTGCAACATAAATTCAAGCTTTTAAGTGTTCCCAAATCACCCACAGAGAGTTCTGCTCCCTGAATGTCCCCAGTCAAAGACCAGACCTCTGGGCAAAGACAAAGCATCCACTTTTCTTTGTCTCTCCATGAGGTGAGGCAGGCAGGGATACAATCATCCCTTTTGGAAAGCTGCTTTTTGGAAAAAATGTGCCTTGAGGAATGAAAGTTATTTACAAGCTTTGCTCAGCTTCCAGACCTTCTTGTTTGGAAGAAATAGCTGATTTCCCTGCCCATTGCCAGGGAAACGAGCAGACATGTTGGACTCCAAGCTCGCTTTCTCAGCAGGAGAAAGTTCTCAGACCTCAGATATTAATGGTAAAATTAATAATTAATATTTTCACTGCATGAAAATGCTGAAAAGAAAGTCTTTCACCGCATGCTTATTGTCATTCAGGCTGCCCTTATGGGATCCCTATGGGACGGTGCAGAGTTAGAGAGCTGCTCTTTGTGCCCTCAGAATTTCTTGAATGGGTTACTGGCAAGGCCAGTGATTTAGTGCCATTTTTCTCGATTATTTTTTATTAATCCTCATCTATTCATAGTGTTTCTCCTCCTCAAAGGATGTGAGTGGCGCAGATAGAGCAGTGTAATGCCTCCTGAAAACTGAGACTCTTCTTCAGAATGGCAGTGGGTTACTGCAAAATCCTATTATATCAATATATTAAGTTATATGAAGTTATTATAATTTAGTATTGTAATATACATAATATTATACATATATAATATTATTATATTAAGAGTTATATTAAGGATCTGGCGATTCAGGTCTCTGGGACTGTTTTATGGGATAATGTTGAAACCAGCCCTGCTCTGACAGTCCTCTTGGTGCTTTTCAGATTTGAACAATATCCTTAAACCCAGCTGTGAGCCGTCTCCTTGTCATCAGTGACAACCAGGAATGGCTTATTTTTAAAATCTCATCATTCATTAAAATATCTATCAAAATATTTTATCAAAATGTTATTTTTTTAATCACTGCAGGGGGGGGGGTTGGATAAAGACGGTGTCCTTTCTGTTTCCTTTGGTGTTACACAGGCTCCCCCAAGAAGCACAATGTCCCAACAAGTTCTAAGAAAAGGAGCTTTGGTGCTCAGCATCCCTGTCTCTTCCAGGCTTGGAGATGGAAAGAAAGCAGTTGTGCATGGTGTGGAGTGCAGTTGTAGGGAAAACACACTGACTTTTGCAATTTTCATCCTTGTTAAACAAAACTGTGAGAGACAGAGATGTTATGATTACTGCTGAAAGCCACGAAGGCGATATTCTACACTTTCTCCATATTGCTGTCTTCTTCCTTATGTTTTCAAGCTTCAGGCTATGAAAGTGCATGAAAAAAAGCTGATTAATTTCCCTCATAAACCTTCTTCTTTCCCTGAAGGAGAGAAGAAGCCAAAACTATGAACTGACTGCTGACTAAAAGGTAGTGAAACTGCTGATTTCTTATTTTCATTGCTCGTGGGTGCTTAGAGACCAAGTTACAGAGAGAGGCCTGGAAGAGCAGAGACACCTTCTGTGCCTTTATTTACCCCTCCTGGTGAATTCAAAGGGCTCTTTTTGAATCCGGATCCAAGGAGAGCTCACCACCACTAACTGCAGTTCACAGTGCTGAGATGCATTTTACACTTGCATTTCTTTCACTGGAGTATAACTCTTCCATTTTAACAATTTCATTGTGCAGAAAGGAGGAAAAAATTAGGGGTCTATTTAGAGGACTCACATCAGGACTGTGAATAACAAACTCTGCTGTCAACTGTGGGAGACTGGGTATTGCATCTACTGGGCTATGTTGCAATCTGGTGAGAAAAGCAACGCAGCAAATGAGTACAAAGGTTGCCAAGCTGTGCTGAAATTTCATTTCTTGTCTTCTTAAAGCTGGAAAGTTCTCTTTCTCATTTCCTCACAAATATCACAGTTATGGAATCACAGAACAGCTTGGAAGGGTTTGGAAGGGACCTAAAATGTGATCCAGTTCCAATCCAAGTTGATATGCATTAGACCAGGCTTTCTGGGCCCCCAGTCAATCTTGAAGGTCTCAAGGGATGGAGCATCCACAGCTTCTCTGGGCATCCTGTGCCAGGGCCTGTCCCTTCTGATTAATGCACCGTAGAATTCTTTCTTTTTTTCCGCACCCTCACCAATTTCCACTATCTGTACGTGTCCTTATCCCCCAGTTTGACCATCAGGTCTTTGCCCAGCCATGCAGATTTCCTGCCTCCTCTGTTAGTTTTCCTATACTGGGGACAGAGAGCTCTTGTGCTCTCAGACAGGCATCTTTAAAGAGTTGCCAGCTTTCCCCTGCTCCTTTGTTTCTAAGGACAGCTTCCCAGGGGATCCAACTCAGTAATCCATTAAATAGTCCGAAGCTTTCACTCTAAGGTCCTGACTTTGTCTTTTTCCCAGGACCATCCTCCTCAAGATCACAAACTCCATCAGAGCATGGTCACTACAGCCCAGAGAGGCCTCCAATCTTAACGTCCTTAATGAGCTCCTCTCTGTCAATGAGTACCAAGTTCAGAAACACTGTTCATTTCTCCTTATCATCAAAGCACTCCAGGAGTCTTCGGGATTGCTTAAAGACTGCTACACTGCTTTCCCAGCCACTGAAGTGCTTGAAATCCCCATCAGGATGAGGGTCTGCAGGCACATTTCCTGCAGCTGAAGCAATAAGCCCTCATCCACAGGCTCCTCTGATCAGACAGCTGTAGTAGAGCCCGACCACCAGATGTCCTTTATTGGTCTGGTCCCTGATTTTCACTCGCCAGCTCTCAACCTGATCATGGCTGTTTCTCAGAGGCAGCTCTTTGCACTCTATTCCACTCTATCCACTCTGTCCAGCTCTTAACACAGAATTGGATATGTCCCCCTAGTCTGCACAGTGTGTTTGAATTGAACACGCTGTAATGACAAAAATTGGCATGCAATATTGGTTTGCAAAATTGACATAGATGTCCAAGAATCTCTTCCTCAAAATGTGGCTACACATGAACTGAGCAAGAGATGGTGATACAAGATCTAAAAAATAACATATATTCAAGGAAATTACATGGAGCCTGGGAGAGCTTGTACAGTGTCCTTTCAGAGCTGGTGAAGATGCATAACATCTTGAGCACCACCGTGGTTTGAGTAGGCCAACATTCACTAATTGTGAGGTGCCAGAACTTGTGGATGTAGTCCTGAGTCTCTGTGTTGTGGGGCTCACTCCTGGACTGCGTTCCTTTTTACCAGGTTATAAAGTTATATTAGAGCTGTTATATTAGAACCTACAATATGTACCTTCCAAATCTCCAATGTCCTTTGCACAGCACGTAACTCCTATTTAATTCTCATATTTGGGTGCCTGTTAGATTCCTTGGAGTACTTCAGTGTCTGTTTTTCTCCCACCTTTCCATCTGATTCCCTCCAAACTTTCTTCCTGAGCAGATCCCTGTTTCCTTCCCTGAAGAACCCAGACCCAAAGTACTGCAGATGTGTTGTGACCTTGTGCACAGACTGTTTGCAAGTTTTGCACAGAGGTCACCCAGGAGGACATGGTCCACAGGTAGCACAACAGCGACCTCCTCTGCTAATTTTAATGTTCCCACCTATTTAGCCGGTGCAGTATGAGGCCGAACCGGAGCATTGCAGCGGGGATGAGAGATACTGTAGGTTTGGATTTCTCCTCAGGATGCTCTTTTTCACACTCTCTGGCTCTCCTGCCTTTACTTTCTTGAGTCACCGAGTGTCACTCCCATTCCCTGATGCAGATCCCACAGGACTATGAAGAGATAATGAAGAAACTGTGCACCATTGCTGTACAACAGAAGTTGCCAGCCCATTTC
The DNA here is from genome assembly GCF_019238085.1 of Lagopus leucura. Classification (NCBI taxonomy): domain Eukaryota; kingdom Metazoa; phylum Chordata; class Aves; order Galliformes; family Phasianidae; genus Lagopus; species Lagopus leucura. The sequence goes on from NW_024966631.1 coordinate 35,527, forward strand.
AGTAACTCGGAGACAGGCATGTATGTAAACATTTTCCATCATCTCTTACATTCAGCAGTGACTGACAGTGCTCCCCAGTTTCCTCATTTTGCTCTCTCTTTTTGCATAGAGACAGGTTGTCTCTTTTCCATTGCGTTCACTTCAGCTGAGACTCTCCCCTGGCTTTCATCTTTCGTGATGCTTATCCACTAGGAGGATAAACCTCTTGGATACCAATGCTATGTAAACCCACCTTAATGGCTAAGACTAATGAATGCAATACTGTGCTCCACAGCCTCTCTGGCAATCTGTTCTACCACTCCCTCACCTGCACAGTAAAGAAACACTTCCTGATATTTTGTTTTGTTTCAGTTTGTGCCCATTGCCTCTTCCTGTGGCCTGTTGCACTAAAAAAATCCTGGCTCCATCCCCTTCCCACTATCCACTTAGGTATTTACGCACACTGGTAAGATACCCCCTGAGCAGTCCCAGCTCCCCTACCTTCTCTTCATAGGAGAGGCGTTCCAGTTCTTTCATCATCTTGGAGGCCAGGTCTTTCTTGTGTCAGGGGGGGGGCAAGAATTGGACCCAGAACACCAGGTACAGCCTCACCAGTGCTGTGGAGAGGGAAACGTTCAACTCTCTTGACCCGCTGGTGATACTTTGCCTAATAAAGCCAATAAGATCATTGGCCTTCTTAACAGCAAGGGCATGTTGCTAACTCAGGACTAACTTGGTGTCCACCAGGACTTCCTTGGTTCTGTTCTGCCATCTGCTTCCAGTTGGGTGCCCTTGCATGTCATCATGTGCTGGGATTGTTCCTTCTCAGGTTCAGGACTATGCATTTCTCCTTGGTGAACTTCATGAGATTTTTGTCTGCCCACATCTCCAGCCTCTTATGGAGCAACAGAACCACAGAATCGCTTGGGTTGGGAGGGACCTTACGTCCCACTTGGGCTGGCTGCTACCCACTAGATCAAGTTGCCCAGGACCCCCTCCAGCCAGGCCTTGCACACCTCCAGGGATGGGGCATCTACAGCTTCTCTGGGTCACCTTGTCTGAAAAGCCTGATATGCAATACAATCATCACACACTCAGGAGAGGCACTGCATACTTATTTCAGGATTGTGCTAGCCTGGGTGCTCTGTGGTTTCTCACAGATGAAGCACATGTCAGGCTGATCTAGTGACTGGCAATCCTGCCCACGGCAGGGAACTTAGAACTAGATGATTTTTGAGGTCCCTTCCAACCCAATCCATTCTGTGGTTCCATGAATGTTCCTTTCAAGGCCTACTGTCACCAGGAAGTCCCTGAGGTACCCTGTTCATCACTGACCTCCAGGTAGACTTTGCACCACTCACCACTATCTTCTGGGTCCAGCTGTTCAGACAACTTTTGATCCACCTCTCTGTTTGCTCATCCTGTCCCTACTAACACCTTCCCTCTTAGGGTCTTATGGGTGAGAGTGTCAAAGGCTTTCCTGAAAAACAACATTCACATAACCCACGTCATCCATTGGAGAAGGCTGGAGATTTCATCATAAAAGTGTCATAGGGCAGACATGACTTCCCTTGGTTAATCCAGGCTGATAACTCTTGATGTTTTTCTCTGTTCTGCAATGGTGCAGCATTGCCTCGAGCACTGTGTGCAGTTTGGGTCCTACAACATCAAAAGGACATAAAACTATTCGAGAACATCCAAAGGAGGGTTATGGAGTTGGGGAAGGGTCTGGAGCGTTAAGTGTGTGAGGAGATGCTGAGGGCACTTGGTTTGTTTGTCCCGGAGAACAGGAGATGGAGGAGAGGCCTCAAGGTGGCCTGTAATTCCATGACTCTCACTCTGTGACTATTATTTATTGACTCTGGGACTCTATAGTTCTATGGTTTTCTGAATCTATGATTTTATTATAACTTCATTGCTTTACAACACTGCCACAGGGCCACAGCTCCGAGGTGCTGAGCTACATCTCATTCCCACCTCAGCGACGCAGGCGGCGCCCTCCCCGACCTACCTCGGTTCCTCAGGTGCCCCTAAGTAATAGGTTTGAAACCCTGGAACTGGAGGGTGAGGAGGCTGAGAACAAGGTGGTGGAACAGCCTCTGAGCTTTGCTAAGGAAAGGCGGTCGGCTCCACGCTTGAAGACCGCCTCTTCTGGTAAAGAAAGGAGGGTGATAGTTGTAGGAGACTCCCTTCTAAAAGGAACTGAGGGCCCGATATGTCGTCCTGACCCCACCCGGAGGGAAGTGTGCTGCCTTCCTGGGGCACGGGTCAGGGACATCTCTAGAAAGCTGCCTGGGCTTATTCGCCCGTCTGACTACTACCCCTTATTGGTAGTTCAGGTTGGCAGTGATGATACTGCCAAGAGAAGCCTAAGGGCAATCAAAAATGACTTCAAGGGTCTGGGGAGGGTACTGGATGGTGCGGGAATGCAAGTGATCTTCTCTTCTATCCCTTCAGTGGCGGGGAAGGACTCTGAAAGGATCAAAAAGGCCCTCCTCATCAATAAATGGCTTAGAGGATGGTGCAGGCAGAAGAACTTTGGTTTTTTTGATCATGGGGCAATTTACTCGGCTCCTGGCATGATGGCTGCAGATGGAGCTCAACTGTCTACAAGGGGTAAAAGGATCCTAGCCCAGGAGCTGGCAGGCCTCATTGAAAGATCTTTAAACTAGGTAAGAAGGGGGAAGGGGACAAAATGAGCACTGCTGAGGTTCAGGTAGTTCAAGGCTCAAAAGTGAATTTGATGGGTGACGAGGGTGGAGTTCGAAGGGATGGAGTGTGGCAGGGGAATGCTGCCTCCCTGAAGTGTCTATACACTAATGCGCGCAGTATGGGAAATAAACAGGAAGAGTTAGAGATCTGCGTGCGGTCACATGGCTACGATCTCATTGCGATCACAGAGACGTGGTGGGACAGCTTGCATGACTGGAATGTTGTCATGGAGGGCTATGTGCTTTTTAGGAAAGATCGGCCGGCGAGGCGGGGTGGTGGAGTTGCTCTTTATGTAAGAGAGCAGCTTGAATGTATTGAACTCCACCTGGGGGAGAGTGGTGTAGCAGTGGAGAGCTTGTGGGTAAGAATCAAGGGGCGGGCTGGTATGGCTGACACCGTTGTGGGTGTGTGCTACAGGCCCCCTGATCAGGAGGAGGAGGTTGATGAGGCCTTCCACAAACAGTTGGAAGCAGCGTCACGATCCCAGGCGCTGGTGCTTATGGGGGACTTCAATCATCCAGATATTTGCTGGAAAAGCAATGTGGCCAGGCATGCGCGGTCCAGACGGTTCCTGCAATGTGTTGAAGACAACTTCCTGATGCAGGTGGTTGAGGAATCGACAAGGAGAGGGGTACTGCTGGACCTTATTCTCACTAATAGAGAAGGGCTTGTCAGGGAAGTAAAGGTCAGGGGCAGCTTGGGTTGTAGTGACCACGAGATGGTGGAGTTCAAGATCCTGAGTGGAAGAAGTAAAGCAAAAAGTAGGATTGCTATCCTGGACTTTAGGAGAGCCAACTTCAATCTCTTTCGGGGCCTACTTGGAGCTGTCTCATGGGCTAGGGTGTTGGAAGGCAAGGGGGCCTGTGAGAGCTGGTCGGCATTTAAGCAGCTCTTCTTCCAAGCTCAGGATCGGTGCGTCCCTGTGAGGAAGAAATCAGGAAAGGGTGGCAGGAGACCTGTGTGGATGAGCAAGGAGCTCGTGCACAAACTCAAAGGAAAGAAGAAGGCCCATGAAATGTGGAAAAAGGGTCTGACTACTTGGGAAGAATACAGAAATGTTGTCAGGGTCTGCAGGGATGTGACAAGGAAGGCTAAAGCCCGCCTGGAATTAAATCTGGCAAAGGGGATAAAGGATAATAAAAAAGGTTTTTTCAAGTACATTAACAGTAAAAGGAAGACTAGGGAGAATGTGGCTCCCCTGCTAAGTGACGGGGGTGTTCTGGTAACGGGGGATGCTGAGAAGGCGGAGATACTGAATGCCTTCTTTGCTTCTGTCTTCAGTGAAAAAGCTCCCCCTCGGGAATCTGAGACCCTGGAGATTAGTGAGAGGATCTGGGGAATGGAAGACCCCCCTTCTGTCAGGGAAGAGGTGGTCCGGGAGCGCCTAGGCAACATCAATGTTCAGAAATCCATGGGACCCGATGGGATTCATCCACGGGTGCTGAAGGAGCTGGCAGAGGTGATTGCTGAACCACTTTCGGTCATCTTTGAGAAGTCTTGGAAGACGGGGAAGGTGCCTGAAGACTGGAAGATAGCCAACGTCACCCCGGTCTTCAAAAAAGGCAAGAAGGAAGACCCAGGCAATTATAGGCCAGTCAGCCTCACCTCTGTCCCTGGAAAGGTGATGGAACAGCTTGTACTGGATGTCATCTCCAGACAACTGGAAGAAGAGGAGGTTATCAGGAGTAGTCAGCACGGGTTCACCAGGGGGAGGTCGTGCTCGACCAACCTGGTAGCCTTCTATGATGTTGTCTCTGGCTGGGTGGATAGGGGGAGAGCAGTGGATGTAGTCTACCTTGATTTCAGCAAGGCATTTGATACTGTCCCCCATGACGTCCTTATAACAAAGCTGAGGAAGTGTGGGATAGATGAGTGGACAGTGAGGTGGGTTGAGAACTGGCTGAGTGGCAGAGCACAGAGGGTCGTTGTTGGTGGTGCAGAGTCCGGTTGGAGGCCTGTAACCAGCGGTGTTCCTCAGGGGTCGGTGCTGGGTCCGGTCTTGTTCAACATCTTCATCAATGACCTTGATGAGGGGATAATGGCCACCCTCAGCAAGTTTGCCAATGATACAAAGTTGGGAGGATTGGCTGACAGCCTGAAGGCTGTGTTGCCATTCAGCAAGACCTGGATAGGCTGGAGAGCTGGGCAGAAAAAAACCGGATGAGGTTTAACAAAAGCAAGTGTAGAGTCTTGCATCTGGGGAGGAATAATTCCATGCACCAGTACAGGTTGGGGGATGACCTGCTGGAGGGGAGCTCTGCGGAAAGGGACCTGGGTGTCCTGGTGGATGACAGGTTGGCCATGAGCCAGCAGTGTGCCCTTGTGGCCAAAAAGGCCAATGGCTTACTGGGGTGCATTAAAAAGAGCGTGGCCAGCAGGTCAAAGGAGGTGATCCTCCCCCTCTACTCTGCCCTGGTAAGACCTCATCTGGAGTACTGCGTCCAGTTCTGGGCTCCCCAGTACAAAAAAGACAGGGATCTCTTGGAAAGGGTCCAGCGGAGGGCCACGAAGATGGTGAAGGGCCTGGAGCATCTCTGCTATGAGGAAAGGCTGAGTGAACTGGGTCTGTTCAGCCTTGAGAAAAGGAGACTGAGAGGGGACCTGATCCAGGTCTATAAATATCTAAGGTGTGGGGGGCTGAATGGCGAGGCCGGACTCTTTTCAGTGGTGAGTGGAGACAGGACAAGGGGAAATGGCCAGAAACTGGAGCATAGGAAGTTCCGCACAAACATGCGCGAGAACTTCTTTACAGTGAGGGTGACGGAGCACTGGAACAGGCTGCCCAGGGAGGTGGTGGAGTCTCCTTCTCTGGAGATGTTCAAGACCTGCCTGGATGCCTACCTGTGCTACCTGGTGTAGGGAACCTGCTTTGGCAGGGGGGTTGGACTCGATGATCTCAGGAGGTCCCTTCCAACCCCTACAATTCTGTGATTCTGTGATTCTGTGATACATCTACCATATTCCCTGTTCCTCCCACCAGGAGCATGCCCCCACCAAGTACCAGTGCTGAGGGGCCCTGATGGGAATGCAGTGAGAGCCCACAGTGCCTTTCAGCCTAGCCCTGAACATGCTTGCTCACCCCAGTGTCTTCCAGTCCTACCCCAGTATCTCCCAGTGTCCCCCTGGTCCTGCCTGTCCGGTGCCAGCCCCATCTCACTGCCTCTCAAGCCTATCCCTGTACCCCTACAACTCCTCCATTTCTCCCCACAGGACTCCACACCCCCTGTCAGCAAGGTGTGATGGCAAGAGTGAAAGGAGGACAGAGCGAGGGGACTGAGGAGGCTCTAGAATGTCACAATGCCCACTCTGTACTCCCACAGTGTCTGCTACCTGGTGGAGGTTTCCATCTTTGTGTGCACCGAAGAAGCCTCAGCCCAATGAGACCCCACTAGATTTCTTTTTAGGGGAGCACAACCCCCTCAATCCCCATGACCCAACACTGATCCCACTCGGCCTCCCATCCCAAACCCCAACTATTTTGGGTTATGTCATGCAACCCGAAACCCCAAATCTCCCCCACAAGTTGAAGATCATTGAGAGCCTCACCAACCTCCTGGACTCCATGATGGCCCCATCACTCTTCAAGCAGCTCTCCTGCCTTCTTCTGTGCCTTAGTCACCATGGTGTCACCTCTGAGGAGCTGGAGCAGGGCATCTGTGATATCCTGCTCACCTATACCCTTGCCCAGGTCACCAGTAGAATCCAGGGTTTGAAGATAACACGATGATGTTGATGTTGATGATGATGTTGACAATGAGACAGAATCAGAGTTGAAGGGGTCAAAAGGGACATCTGGAAATCATCCAGTCCAGAATTCCCTTGATTAGTTTGCACTGGAAAGCAACTAAGCAGGTTTTGTTTATCTCCAGAGAAGGAGACTCCACAACCTCTCTGGTTGCTTCAGAGCTTGCTCCACTGTTCAATCACAGTGAAGAATTTTTTCCTTATGTTCATATGGAACTTTCTGTGCTCCAGTTTTTGCTCACCACCCCTAGTTCTGCTGCTGAGGCAGAAAAGAGCCTGGCTCCATTCACTTGACTCCTGTCCTTTACTTATTTACAAGTACTGACCAGGTCTCCTCTCAAGCCTTCTCCATGCTGAACAGTGCCAGGTTTTTCAGCCTCGTCCAGGGCTCTCTTCATCTTTATTAGCCCTCCCAACCCTACTCCTACCCCTAACGCTACTCCTACCCCTAAACCTACCCCTAGCTCTACCTTTAGCTGTTATCCTAACTCTAATTTTAACTTTCACATCCCACTGGAGCTGCTCTCCACCAACATTTATGCTGACCTAAGACATCCCAAGCCAGGACACCAGAACAGAGAAGGACACAGCGACACCATGGTGTCAATGTGTCTTGCCATGCTGCTGGCTGTCAGAGTTTTTCTCCATGCACTGAGCCTTTCTGAAAGAATATATGCAACTTGTGAGGGTAAGAATATATTTATTGTTTATCATATGTAATCATGAGTTAGTTTGCAAGCTGTAGAACACTGTTGGCCCTGCAGCAAAGCCATGAGGTGGTGATTCCATTTCCCATGGGATCCATCATCACCATCCACTTCTTTCCAAAACCACTGGAGAAGCCTTGCTGCGTCCTTGCTGAATAGGGGATCCTTTTGGCAGCAGTGGTGCCCACCTTCCCTCACATGACTTTGTTGTAGGGTGGTGGATTCATGTCTTCAACCTGGACTTTCAGGATGGCTTTCTGGTTGTTGGACATCTTGGCTTGAACACGAATGTACTCGTTGGAGACCTCCAGGGTTCCATGCTCATACCCCAGCGCGGCTCGCTGGAAGAGCGAGGAGCCGCAGTATGGTTTACTCTTCATCGTCTTGGAGAAGATATCACTGAGGATTCCCAGGTGGTTCTCCTCTGTGAAGATCTCCAAGGCAAACTCAATTTTGTAAAGGATGTAGTCAAAGGGGTTGGAGAATGTGATAGCCAAAAAGAAACCACCAGCCTTGCAGACCACAATGCCCACGCTCCCTCGCAGGCTGTAGGGAGTTTTTGCAAAGGCACATATTCCTTTGGAGTTCGGGCCAATTTGAAAGGGCAGCGTGGTCTGGATCTTGCCACTGAAGCAATAACTCCTGTAGAAGGAGGGTTGGTGAGAAAGGGCAGCTGGAGCCCAGTGGATGGAGGCACAAGGGCAACTCATTTGCAGAGGTGCTGAGTGGGACTCAGAGTTCTCTAGAGAGCAGGCAAGCATTGCCAATGCCAAGCATCCCTGAGTCAGAATTACCACTCCCAGAATCACCAGTGCACAGCATCACCAGAGCAGGCATGACAGAAAGGGAGCTCAGTGTCCCTACCAAGCCTCTTTAGCCTTTACCTTGTTGGACCCAAGCTGTGCCCTCTGTGCACATGAACCTCATGCAGTCCTACAAGGAGAAGTGCAGGTGCAGCAGCTGGGCAGGAGTAACTCCAGCACTGGGTTTTGCTGGGGGCACCCAGCTGGAAGCAGTGGCAGAAAAGGACATGATCTGCAATGTGCCCTTGATACCTATGGGGCTGAGGGTGCTGTGGGCTGCATCAGGCAAAGCACTGCCCAAAGCAGGAAGAGATCCTGCCATTCTGCTTAGCACGGCTGAGCTCACACCTGGAGTGCTGTGTCCAGTTCTTGCCCCCAGGAGAAGGGAGACAGCGTAAAGAGTTCTACAGAGGTCCATTGAGATGGTGAAGGGATAGGAGAATCTGTCCCCTTGGGAGAGCTGGGACCACTGACACAGAAGAGGAGTGGCTCAAAGGATTCTTATATAGGTATCTGATGGGGGGGGAAAACAGAAAAAGAGAAAGGAGCCGTAATGTTTGCATGGTTTGAATGTGTGCTCATGACTGGCTGCTCCAAGCTGGAAGGGACAAGAGCTGACTCTGATGACAGCAGGGAATCTAAGCAAGGCCTCCAAGGGAATAAGCAAAGAATAAAGACACAGAAAGAATTGGAGAAGCATGGGGACAAGGAAGGAATTTCTTGAAGTGTGTGCAGCTGTACAGTGCAAACTGAGGATGGTCCACCACAAGATGGAGGAACATGCTGGAAATTGCTCCAGCACTTGGCACTGAGCCTCTCCATTGTTCTTCTAATGCCAAAGGTATTTCAGCGATGTCCCTCATAGGCAGGGTGGCAGAAAGCAGCAGGGGACAGAGGGGTACCCACCTGAACTCCTTCAGTGTCACTGTCTTGGTCCTGTTGATGATCTCCAGGCCCACGCTGCGGCACACATCAATGTTCTTCATCAGGCTCTCCACACTCTCCCCCAGTTGCCCAGGGTTACAGTTGTCATTGCAAGGCTTCTCCTTTTCTTTTTTCTCCTTTAGTGGCATCTTCCCCACTCAGTCCTGGGAGCAACACTGTGGAGCTCCAAAAGTGCTGCAGTGGTGCAAAAGCAGCGAAAACAAAAGTGGTGGCTTCCTATGGGAGCTCAGAGCAGGGCATGCAGTGCTCCTCCCCCACATCCTGTCGGGCTTTGCAGGTCTCACAAAAGACAGCTTTTGCACAAGGAAGTCCTGGGGGGAGCGACGCAGAAGGCTGTGTTCTCCTGCTCCATCCCCAGCTCTGGTTCTGGAAGGATCTAGCTGGAAAATATCCAGAATTCCAGGGCTGAGGGTTTGCTGATGCTCAGAAAACAAATGCTCCTCCCACATCCTGCCCATGGAGGAGTAATTCAGGGTATCTGCTAAATACAAATTTAGTTTTCCTGTCCTTGATTAGTCCTGATACTTTTTGTCCCAATGTTATTTGTTGCACAGCTCACATTAAGCTATAGGTTTACACGTGGAAGTGGAATGGTCACAAGCAGCTGTGAATTCAACTGCTCCATGTAAATTTATTGCTGAGCAGCTGTGTAGCACTGCAACAACACATTTGCATTGCAACAGTGTGTTTGCAATGCAGTGCAACCCAAAACTCATTCAGAGTGATTCTGTGTGATCTCTGTGCACTGTGGGAAGAAGTGGGCTCCAAAGCTTTGCAAGGATGAAGATAAAGTGCTGAATTAGACATCACTTATACAGGAGATGCCCCACGCCACTCATCATCTTTGGGCCCAGTTCCTTCTCTGCCTTGAGCTGCGGTGCCCAGAATTGGACTCAGCACTCCAGATGTGCTCTCCCCAGGGCAGGGTAGAGAGGGAGGGTCCTGCTGACCTTGCTCTTTGTAACGGCCCCCAGGATCCCACTGGCTCCTGGTCAACCCATTGTCTGTCATTCAGAGTCAGTCTGGGTTTGTGAAGGGTAAAGTCCAGCCTTGGTAATTTGATCTACTTCAATGACAAGGTTGAGCCTCTTGTTTAGCAATGCTTTTGCCTTCTGAAAATAAGTATGAGAAGTGGAGTGTTGCAGGAAAGCTTCCAGTTTCCCAGGTAAAAGAGAAGCAGGAGCCACTGCTGAAATGGCATTTCTCATGGGAATGCATCTAATATGGGGATACATTGCTCCTGTGTTCCAGCAGCAGCTGCCATTGCAGAAGGGTAACACATTAAGCAGCTGAATTGCCCCAGTCAGTCTGCTGGACATTCCTTCTCCTAAGCTTAGGTGGTTTGCTTTTAAGATATGGCCAGATATTATGACTATCAGCCATTCATCTTACCCCACAAATAGTGAGCAGACTGAGAGCCCTATGAGCTCTAATACTCATAACAGGAAAGCAGAGGATCTCTGCAGTTGCTACTAAATATTGTGATGCTTGAGTGACTTTCATCCCTGGGGGGATAATGTGGAATATTTACTGGAGGTGACTTACTGAAATGTCCACCCCTTGAGAGAAGGAAACCTCTCAGGTGGAATGAAGCTCATCAGTTCTGTGATAGCTCCCTAGGCAATCTAAGACCTGCAAACCTTAGATTATCAGCAGCTCCTGAAGAGTGTGGTGTGCAGGCTCTAAGAGATACAGCACAGAGGGTGGGGTGGAGTGGAAACACCACGTCCAAGCACTGTGACAACACTGTGGGGATGGAAATTTCTTGGTACTACAGGACTGATAAATTGTTCTCACCCTATGCTGGCAGCTTTCCACCTTTCTGTGAAAAACATGTTCAGTGAGTAAACTTTTTAAAAAAATAGACTGTGTTTGTCTAGAGTCACTCAAGCTCCACCCAAAAGTAAGAAAATACTATGAAGAGAGCTTAGAAGAGAAGGACTTTTGGGGAAGGTATCATTGCAGACCAGTCAGGAGGATGCTGCTGGGACCAGTCGGCGAGCTGAACCTCTCTTCCCACACAGGAACACCTCTTGGGTGAGATTTGCATATTCAGTTGTACAGCCTTTAACAAAGCCTCTTGAAACAAGCACACATCCCCTGTGCAACACCTCAACCTGCACAACTGCATGATGCTTGCACTGATTTTCTGCTCTTCAACCCCTCTGCAGCATTTTGGATTCATCTTTTCCTCATAGCTTCTCCTCCAGCAAATGCAGTGGCTGTGCTGTTACCAAGCATTCTCCCTTGCTATCCTGATGTATTTTGGCTCCAGCACTGAGGGCTGTGTTATGCACTAGGAAGGAAACTCATCTGCTAGAGAAGGAGAAATGACGCCCCTGTGCTTCCTAGGGAGGGCAGTTTAGCTGTTATTCCAGCAGCCTCTGCAGTGATTGGTGCAAGAATGAAAACTTCTTTCCATTTTTTTCTTTTCCCAAAAATATTTGACTCAGCTCCCTCCCTTTCTGCACTCAACAGAAATCTCCATGGGGCTTCCTGCTGCAGGCTGCAAGCACTGAGCTGTGCAATGGGCTCATGGAAGGGCTGAGATTTTCCCCTGCATGCTGAGCAGCTGTGGGTAATTTTATTTGATTTTGCATTTATGATTTTTATTATTATTTTTATAATTATATACTTACCTGTCTATCAATTTAATTTAATTCAATTCCAATATGTATTTTTAAAGTTTTGTTACCAAACTGTAGCACTGTTCTTTAATTTCATTTTTCACCCACCTCTCCCTGATCGTCCACGCAGAGAGTGTGGACTTTCTGGTCCCAACATTAAAAGAGAGTAATCCCAAATTTACAAAAAATGTGTTGAAATCCCCTCCAGCAGCAGCAGCAGAAAACAAGCAACAAAGGTGCAAAGGATCATTGGAGCTTTTGGGGTCATCTTCTGTGGCTGTGTCTCCACAAGTGCTGCAGCACGATAAGCTGAAGAGTCGTGGCTCTGTGCAAACACTGCTCTGCAACAACAGCATCTGCGTGCCTTCATTGTTTTCCTCATAAATCCAAACTTTAGCATGACAGCAGCTGCTAGAAAGGAAATTAACTCTGTCCCCACCAGAAGCAGTGCAGGGTGCATCTCCCAGCTTGGGCAACAACTCATGCTTCACCCTGCCTCCCTGCCCTGGGTATGAAATGTGAATTCAGGGTGGAGCAGGGTAGACTCAGGAAACCACAACCGTAGCCCTGGGGCTCCAGGAGACAACAGGTTTCTTCTCCTCCTCTACACAATTTGGGCACACCAGGTCGAGGTTCCTCTTTGTCATTTTGTGTCTCCCAGGAGAGATCTAACTTTAATTTACTTACTTGCTGTTTCTCTCTCCTGCTAACCGCTGCTTTCAGACTCCACATCCATGCCAAGCCATCTCATTTTCGTTCAAGTTTCTAGCTTTGTCTCCCCTAACCAACCCACACCAGACTCTTTTGTTCCTCTGAGATACCCTGGGATATACCATCCACCAGCACATCCTATGGGATATGATGTGAGACAGAGGATTCCCCTCTGGACCAAGCTCCTTGGGTCATCTCCCATCAGTGGAGGGTTGGGTTGTCTCATCAACTTCTCCCACTGCTCCAGTGAGAAATCAGCAAACTGGGTCTCCTTCTGCTGCCCATCTCAGCTTGTCCCATCTGTTGTGATTTTGGAAGGCTGATGTGACAGCTGGCTTCAGTGGGGCTTGGCTTCAAGCAGCTCTCTGCCCAAACGTCCCCTTCACAAAATCAGGATAAACCTATAAAAGACTGAAAAGCAAAAAGGGTCATGTCCCAAACACTTGGTGAAAGAGTAGAAGGATGTCACCTCACTGACAGAGCAAAGCACTGTCGGAGGAAGCGGCCTTGTGAACGTGAGACAGTACTTTTTGGGACTTATCTCCCTAACTTGTGAGGCCACTCTGCCCCAAGCCTGCAGCATTGCCTGGAGTTGTTGTGGCCAAAGTGCAGGACCCAGCAATTGGCCTTGTCGAACCTCATCCCATCAGTCTCAGCCCAGCATTCCAGCCTGTCCAGGTCCCTCTGTAGGGCCTTGCTACCCCCAGGCAGATCCACACTTCCTGCCAACTTGGTGTCATCTGCATACTTACTGAGTGTGCACTCAGTGCTCTCGTCCAGATCATCAATAAAGATATTAAACAGAGCCAGCTCCAATACCAACTCCTGGGGAGCAACACTTGTGACTGTTCGCCAGCTGGATTTAACTCCATTCATCACCACCTCCTGGGCCCAGCCATCCAGCCAGGTTTTCAGCCAGTGAAAAGGACTCCAGTTCAAGCCACAGGCTGCCAACTTCTCCAGGAGAGTGGTGGGAAATAGTCTTGAAGGCTTTGCTGAAGTAGATCAGTAGATCAGTAGATCACATTTACAGCCTTTTCCTCCCCCACTAAGTGAGCCACCTGGTCACAGAAGAATTAGGCCAGATGTTAGGAGGAAGTTCTTTACTCTGTGGTAGTGAGGCACTGGAACTGGCTGCCGAGAGAAATTGTGGATGCTGCATTCCTAGAAGCGTAGCCTCACCTTGAGCGCTGGTTTGGGTGCCACAGTATTACAGGGACATGAAAGTATTTGAAAGCATCCTGAGGAGAGTTATGAAGGTGGGGAAGGGTCTGGAGAGCAAGCCGTGTGAGAAATGGCTGATATCTCTTGGTTTGTTCAGCCTGTACTCCCTGCAAAATCCCCAACATCTGGCAATATCCATCAGCAGTGCTTATGTGGATTGATGGAGTGATGACAGAATTGGAAAAAAGAGCCATGGCTAAAAGGACTCATTTGCCTTACTATTCAGCTGCGTGGCCAGTGAAAAACTAACTAGGTAATGGTGTTTCACAGTAGAATATCAACAGTCAGATGCTAAAACTGCACCTTTAACTGCCTCAGTTGCAAACACTGGAGTGGTAGTGACACTGATACAGGGAGCTGCTCACTGCTGCTTGGGGGCTAATAAGTTTCTCACTATTTCTCTCCTTGAGTGGGATAAGTTTGCTTGTATCTGGAGGAAGGCCAAATATACATTTAAGAGTCTTCAGAGAGGATGTAAACATTCTCTAATACCCATAACGCTTTGGCTAAGTTTTCAGCAAAGATTCCTGTTCCACCTGACCATACAGTGTATCAGTATATTGATAACATCCTGATAGGGGGAAAGTTTGCATGATAGGTTTGAAAGTAGCAATGTATGCTACTCTACCTCTGGTGGGTCTTTGGTAAGCAGGCACATCAATTACCCAGCAGCCAATCTGTACTTCCTTCCCTGGGATGACATGGAGCCTAGACATCCAAAGAGAGTGTCTCCAACCCTTTAAGCAGACTTCATTCCCATGGAAAGCTAAAGTAGATGGATTTAGGTCTAAAATAGGCTTTGGGGTATTCCAACACTTGCAGTGTATTTCTGCAGCACGAGGGTCTTGTGCTTTGGTCAATGCAACTATGAATTTAAACATAAGCCCTATTTGCCTTTGCCATTGTTGCCCAAGGCAAGTCACAAGAGTGACTTCCAACAGAGTAAAGTTATACCAACAATGCCACCTTCTGGTGGCACAATACATCATCATTTCTAAGCCAGAGATACCATGTCACTTTGTGACAAATCAAAGGGGATTGTATTAGGGTTGGAGTGAAACGTAGTATGATTAATTCAACCTGGTGGGTCATCCTTAGACCTAGGTCCCTCCGTCTATGTGTGGGTCATTTGGGACTCCTGTGAACATAAAAGGAAAGAAAACCTGCTCAGTTGTATTAAAAACAAGGTGAAATCCACCAAGTGCTAATTTGATGGTCTTTTCAGCCCTTTTGGCCACTTTTGCCATAGATTGCAGTGGAACCACGTTCACTATACCCCCACTGAACATGGATAGGGTCAGACAGAATTGTAGTGCCAAGCTGATGGAATAGCCTTCTTTCTTTTATTAACAGTTCCAATACATTTGTATGCTGTTCAGTCCATTCCCGTCATTTTCCATTTCTGAGCAAATTATAAAAGGGATGTGAAATAATGGTGAAGCCAAGAATACGTTTGCACCAGTAGCCTGATGCTCGCCAGAACTACTGTAAGTCTTATACACTAGATGGACTTCAACCTTTTCTACTTTCTCTAGGGTGTCCTGGGATGTAACAGCAGCCCCTTTAATTCACAAGCCTCCCAGGAATTCAACCTCCTGTGCTGGTCCCTGGCATTTTGAGTCTGGAATTTCCAATCCTAATTTGATTAGGATTAGGATAGAATTCCCTGAATGTCTTCCATTGTGTCTTTTACATTTTCTCGTCTCTTTCCCCCTATCAAATAATAATTCATAATTTCACTTTTACCAAACCTACAACTGCATGTTGTATGTGAGCCCTTCCCCTTCCCCTTCTTATTCCCCTTGCCCTTGCCTTTCCCCTTTTCCCTTCTCCTTCCCTTTTCCCCTTCACCTTCCCCTTCCCCTTTCCCCTTTTGCCTTTCCCTCCCCCTTTCCCCTTCCCCTTCACCTTCCCCTTCCCCTCCCTCTTCTTTCTCTTCTTCCTATTCTTCTTCCTATTCTTTTTCCTATTCTTCTTGCTTTTCTTTTTCTTCTTTTTTTCTCAGGGCACATTTCCTGGTGGCTTTGTTGTTTTCAGTGTGTTAAATGAGCACAAAGCACAGCCCGTCCCCTACGAAAGCAGCATGCAAAACCAGAGGAAGGGTGCCTGTGTTCTGTGAATCTCCAAAACTGGAACAACCCCATATTTCCCCATTTCCATCCAGCCCATGCTCTTTCTTGGCTATCGTCTTGCATCCCTTCCTATCTCCATCACCCCCTACAACCATCGACCAAATGCCACAGTATTACTGGAGAGTAAACAGATGAGAATAGTTTTCAAAATAGTTTTCAAAACCTTTATACCACTACAAGAACTGCATGCTATCATAAAACCTGCATCCCTTTACAGGACCTGCATTTCATTATGCAGCATTCCTCTCCTCTTTAATTATTCCCCATTACTTCCAATGCAATTTCCCCTCAAGTAGATCATTTCTCTGTGCGTAACTCAAACCCATTTCTTTCCACATAGGATATTCCCTGCCTCCGGTGGTGTCTGCTGTGTTTTGCAAGAAGAAGGTTATCAAAAGTAGACAACACAGATTCACCAAGGGGAAAACATGCTTTATCAGTCTGGAAGCCTTCTCCAATGCCATAATTTGCTGGGTAGATGAGGGGAGAGCAGTGGATGTTATGTACCATGACTTCAGCAAGGCTTTTGACACTGCCTCCCACAACACCCTTGTAATGAATCTTAGGAAGTATGGACTAGATGAGTGGACAGTGATGTGGGCTGAGAACTGGCTGAGTAGCAGAGCTCAGAGGGCTGTGATTAGTGGCACTGAGTCTGGTTGGAGCTCTGAAGCTAGCAGTGTTCCCCACGGGCCAGTTCTGGGTCTGATTTTGTTCAACATCTTAATCAGTGAACTGGATGAAGGGATAGAGCCCACCCTCAGCAAGTTTGCTGATGACACAAAGCTGGAAGGAGTGGCTGACCCACCTGAAGGCTTCATTAGCTGGGAGTTAGACTACATGATCTCCAGAGGTTTCTTCAACCTCTACAATTCTGTGATTTTCTGACATAACTCTACAGATTATCTGCATGAAAATGCAAGAGGCCTCAATTTGAGAGTTTGGAATCTGGAGAATTAATAGAACAAGCAGATGAAGCCAAAATATTCTCTGGAACTGGATTGTCTCCCCAGAAATCAAACAGACCTCTAAGCAAGGAAAGAGTTAACTAGCCTGTCTAGCCTGTCTAACAGAAGACAGGTCTTATAAGGCGTTTCTCTAATTTAAAGCACATTTTTTTCCCCCTGAATAGTGAGTGCCCTCTTCAGAAATGCATTGCATGAAATTTTCATGCACAAACAGGAAACACGCTGCGTGAAAAAAAATAATAAATAAAGTAATGCACAAGTATGTGAAAGTCTGTGAGCTTCAGAGATTGGTTGGTCTGTTATTGGCACAAGGAGCCATGGGGCAGGTGCTTGATCCCAAAGAAATTGAGGAAATGCAATAAGATGCCGAACAAAACCAATGTCCTGTGCATGGGAAACAGCTGGAAACTGAAGTAAAGTGGTTACAGCAAATTTTAATTTAATTTCTTTGTACCTTAGTAAGTGTGAAGAAATCATATCCTGTTAAGACTGTGGACTCCATTTTTCATTAAACAAAGACCAAAAACTGAATTTGGAGTCTGAGATTTGCTGGCAGGAAGAAAGCCAATCTCTATTCCAGAGGTTGAATCCTAAAAAGAATCCAAAGCTGGTATCTACCTGAAAATCTACCATTTTCAACCTGTCCCTTACGATACATGGTCGAAGGCCGTGGACCATGGAGAGTCCTATAGCAGGGGAGGAAAAACTGCATGCATTTGTACAGGTGAGAGGTTGAGCTGCTTAAAGGAGCTCTGTGGATAAGGACCCAGGCGTCCTGGTCGTCAACATACTGGACCTGCATAAGCCAAAGCAGAAGAAGAGTCACTGGGGCTGATGATACCATGGGTTTTTTACATGGTTTTGTGCCTACTGGTTGCTGCATTTCCTCCGTCTATGTCTTAAGAGAGAAAGGAGAAGAGCTGGGCAGGACGATGTGCCTTCCAGCCTTGCAACCCTCCTACTCTGTCTCTGCTGTCCTCTTATAATATTCACCCAGGGGACTGACCCCAAATGCCCACAGTGTTCCCAGAACACACTTGCTCATCACCATGGATAAAGCTGAAAGTGGAAGATTCAGTTCCCCTTCAGAAACTCAGCTTGGTGTTACGCAAGCACAAGCAGCAAGCCAGGGAGCAAGTGGAATGCATTCTCCTGCAGCTGCCTCCATGGAGTTTTGCTGAATTTCCTCTCCATTTGCTGATGGTGGACTTGAGCTCAGTTTTTACAGAGCCTGTCTCCTCCATCCCACCAGGCGGGGAGCAGCTTTTCCAAAAGTCTTCTACTGCTGGCTGGGCAACCCATGGGGCAGAGGCTGCTTGCAAATACTTGGCTGGGAACTGGAGGGATCCTCTTTATCCTTACAGGGATGTGTGGTGAGTGCCTTGTGTTCCCACGTTTTGGGAAAGACCATGCTGGAATGATGTTCTCCATTTCTATGCAGCTTAATTACTATTGCTCCAAGTTCATAAGATGCATGCTTAGAGCAACCTGTGTGGGTTTCTTGGGAACTGGTGGAAGTAGGGTGCAGAAACTCCAAATGCAGCTCTAGAAGAGTTGAGTTTTTCTCAGAGGTGCTGGTACCTTCTAGAAGGTGAATGTTGCAAAAGGTACAGCAGTAGAATAATGTTGCAAATTAAGAACGAGCAAACAGCTTACAGGGATTGAAGAGGAGTTCAACCCAGTTGTCCAAAACATAGATTTATGGTCAAAAGAAACCAGAGTGAATTACTAAGGGTGGATAGAGATAATGAAGTGAAAAGTGCGGAATCAAATGTGCCAAGTGAATATATTGCTGCCATTTTGATAGACTCAGCTACGTGTTGTAGAGCGTGAATGGCTGAAAAAAGAGGAGGAATGGGAATTACCTGCTCTGTAATGGGTGTTGTTATTGGGCTGATGTGGTTGGACCAGGCTGATCTGAGATAGCTGAGTAGGTGTTTGCAGAAAATAAAGGAGCCCTTATATTCCTTGTGCTGTGGTCAAGGCTGTTCATCCAACAAAGCCAGGTGTGATCGGTGAGTGCAGCATGTGAGTGCACAGTGTTGCTCAAAATTGCTCCCACAAAGAGCCTGCAAATCATCCATTTAATTGCTAAATTATATTTAGGCATGTAAGTTCATCCCTGAAGCACACATGCTTAAAAAGCAATTGGCAAGATGTTGTGATTTGGCATTTCCTGCTTTGAAGAACTATATTCTTGTCTGCAGGTGGAAAATCTGGGCTTTGCTCAAGGGCCAGCTGGCATGTGTCCTCGTTGAAATTATAATAAAATTATAATTGTTTGTGTCTTCCTCTTGCTTATTCCTGCAGAATAGGGATGAAGGTAGACACTGTAAAGATTCCTTTCCATCAGCTCCTCAGTTTCTTTTTCTCTATGATTCCCCACTAACTTCTCCTTCCCTTTTTTCTCTTTGTCAGTGTCGGGTCCTCTCCAGATCAGGCTGGTGAATGGCCCTGACTTCTGCACGGGGCGGCTGGAGGTGCTCTACAACAGCACCTGGGGGACGGTATGCGATGACCACTGGGACCTAGCAGGAGCCCATGTGGTGTGCCGGCAGCTGGGCTGCGGGATGGGGCTGTCTGCCATTGGTGGGGCTCGGTACGGCCGAGGAAAAGATCCCATCTGGTTGGACAACGTTCAGTGCACTGGGATGGAAGCTGCTCTTTCCGAGTGCCGGGCACGGCCCTGGGGAACCCACAACTGTGGGCATGGAGAGGATGTCAGTGTTGTGTGCTCAGGTGAGTCTTGCTCTGGACTTGCTTGGATCAGATGACCTCCAGAGGTCCCTTCCAACCATTCATTGATTTTGTCTTGCACCGACTGCTGGAGACAGCCAAAGGATTAAATGATGGGCAGAACTGTCCCTCCTTCGTAGTGGCTGAGCTTTGGGAATGCACAGAGCATGAGGATGGGAGAAGGTCCTGCTAATGTTGTAGAACCGCAGAGTCACTGAATCAGAATCACAGAATCAAAAGATCACAGAAGTCATAGAATCACAGAATCAAATAATGGCTTCTGTTGGAAAGGACCTTAAAGAACATCTATTTTCAAAACTCCTGTTGATTTTCACTACATCAGGCTGCCCAGGGTCCCAACCATCCCTTGGACACTTCCAGGGATGGCACACCCGCTGTCTCTCTGGTCAATCACCACCCTCATAGTAAAGAATTTCTTCATTATATCTCTTTCACCTCTTTGAATATCCATGTTCACAGTCATTGTCTCCTTTTGAACCAAGTGCAGGACATTGCAAGGTCTAGACAGTATGGCTAAGAGCATCGGAGACATGAGTCATCCAACAGCAGCCTTTGCTGGAGCATGCAGTTCTCCATTAGCACCTTCTTTAGGATGAGATAAACCATTTGTCACCCAAAGATGTTTCAGATGAATGCCCAGCAAAATTCCTGATCAGTTACTGCTAGGCATTGCAGATAACTGCATGCTCAGGAAAGATTCTGATCAGTTATTCCTAAACATCAGTGATGATGCATGCCCACAAAGTTTCAGTCATTTTTAATTATTATATACAAATGCACGCTTAGCATATTTTCTACTGTTTGCTCCTAAGCATTGTAGGTGACTGCATGCCCACCAAAGTTCAGGGTCATTTGCTCCAGTTGCTCTAAGCATTGTAGATGAATGCATGTCCAGCAAAGATTCTGATCATTTGCTCCTAAACATTACAGTTGATTGTTTGCCCAAGAATGTCTCTAATCATTTGCTCCTAAACAAAGCACTGTAGGTGTTTGCATGCCCAGTAAAGTTTTTAATCACTTGCTCTTAAGCATTGTAGGTGACTGCATGCCCAGAAAAGTTTGTGACCATTTGATCCTAAGCACTGTAGGTGTCTGCATGCCCAGAAAGACTCTGATTCTTTGCTTTCTGGGGTTTTTCAGGGGCATCCACTCCAGGTGAGATCCAGGTCAGGCTGATAAACGGCTCAAGGTCTTGCTCTGGCAGAGTGGAAATCTTCCACAACGGCAGCTGGGGCACCGTGTGTGATGATGGCTGGAACATGGTGGCAGCTGAAGTGGTGTGCAGAGAAGTAGGCTGTGGCTCAGCTCTGTCAGCCCCCACTGAGGCTACTTTTGGGCAAGGGGAAGGACAAATCTGGATAGATGACGTGACCTGCGTTGGGACAGAGGCTTCCCTTTCTCTGTGCCAGGTCACTGCCTGGGGAAGCCACAATTGTGGCCACAGAGAGGATGCTGGTGTTGAATGCTTAGGTAAGTCTATCTTCTTCCCTATCAGGGCTGGCATCCACGCTTTTAAAACATTTGTTATTTATTTTTATTTTCATTTTTCTATTTTTTATTTTCTATTTTTGGTGAAGGAATGGGTGGAGACAAGAACAGAAGAGCTTTAAAATGGTCCTAGGTGTACATATCGACAGCCCTGTAAATGGAGGTGGAAGGAACTCCTTGATGGGCTGTGTGTGATAGGGAAAGGAAAGGAACAGGGAGCTTCAGAGGGGACATTCATCCAGGTGTTACACTGGGTGATGAGTTCTGGGAGATGAGTAACTATGGGGAGTCTGCTCATTTCAGTTCACATCTGCAGCATCTCAACCTTCAGCTGTGGGATTCACTTAAGCACTGGACTCCTTGGTCCCAGGGCAGTTCTGGTCCCTTCCTGGGCCATCACCCAGGTTTTTGGCACTTGTGTCTTTCCAGAACCAACACAAGTACGTCTGGTGAACGGCTCCAGCCGCTGCTCAGGGAGAATTGAGGTACACCACAACCAACGCTGGGGGACAGTGTGCGATGACGGCTGGGACTTGGCTGATGCAGAGGTGGTGTGCAGGCAGCTGGGCTGTGGGACGGCAGTGTCAGCTCCTGGCAAAGCTCTGTTTGGGCAGGGACACGATCCTGTGTGGCTGGATGAGGTGAACTGCATGGGGACAGAAGGGGCCATCACTGAGTGTCGCTTGAAGCGCTGGGGAGACCATAACTGCAAACACGATGAAGATGCTAGTGTTGTGTGTTCAGGTAAGTGCCCGGCTCATGGATTCATGGAGAAGTTTTTCTGCAGGTACTCTAGCATCTAATTTTACTTTACTTCCCTCCATACACAATTTTCCTTTGTCTGTGATGCTACTGCAAGCAGTAATGTTTGAGAGATAGCTCTGTTCTTGTAGGCAATCTATAGACAGATTATACGGGTATGAATTTGTGCTAATCCTCTTTCTGACACCTTAACATAGCAGTTTACAAGTGGCTCACCACATCCATCATGCAGGGCTGCTCTGAATGTTTCAATTTGTGCACTCAGAGGATTCATTTGACCAACAATGTTGTCCCAAGTTTCTTCTGGATTTCTAGAGGTGATCCAAGATTGAAAGATATTTCCCCTTTCCTCCAGCTTGCAATGGGATGCCATCCTTGTGAACAAGAAGAGAAAATCTGGGTGCTTTCAGGCAGCATTTGCAAAGAGCTTTAGTAGATGAGACTAAATAGCATGGAAGGACACAGTGACACCATGTTCCCACAAAATCTTCTTTTTGCTTGAGTAAACAAATGTTATTTAAAAAATATCTTTCCTAATTAAATGTGTTTTCAGAGAGAGATGTGGTCACATTAGCAGCACTTTGAAACTTGTTCTGGTGTTTATGATTTGAACATGGATGTTCAGGAGTCTTGCAGCTGTTGCCCATAGGAAACATTCCAAGGCATCCTGTTGTTAACTTCTTCTCAATGTGATCAGTGTCTCCCAAATGAAGACACTGATTCAGATGGGGAAACACGGTTGTCAAAAATCATGTCTGAGTGCTGACAGGGCAACACCTAACTAAAGTCCCTCCTCTTATTTTTAAACCATTCCCCCTTGTCCTATCACTATCTGCCCACACAAAAAGTCAGTTTTCTTGTTTTGTAAGCTCCCTTTAAGTAGTGGAAGGCTGCAAGGCTCTCTAGAGCCTTCTCATCTCCAGGCTGAATAAGACCACCTCCCTCAGCTTTTCTCCACAGGAGAAGTGTTCCACCACTTGTACACTGTATGGTTGCACCTAGCTGCAAGCCTCAGAAAAACATCTACTTCAGAAGACTGAATGTCCCTGTTAACTCATTTTTCTTACCCTACCTTTAGATCCCACAGAGTTACGGCTGGTGAATGGCCCAAGTCGCTGTGCTGGGCGAGTCGAGGTGCTTCATCACGAGCAGTGGGGAACTGTCTGTGACAACGAGTGGGGCATGGAGCATGCGAAAGTGGTGTGCCGGCAGCTGGGTTGTGGCACTCCAGTATATGCTCCAGGCTGGGCTAGGTTTGGCAGAGGCTATGACCCCATCTGGCTGGAGAAAGTGACCTGCTCAGGGATGGAGTCTGCCCTTAGTGAGTGCACAGTCCAGTCATGGGGACAACACAGCTGCCACCATGGGGAAGATGCCAGTGTGGTGTGCACAGGTAAGTCTATGCCACATCTTTTTTGTCTGTGTATATGGAAAGCCACACTGCCACTGAGAATAAAGGTGTTCAGAATGCAAAGGGGTGATGATACCGTTCCTCCTGCCAAGAAATGATGCAGGGAGGATATTATCTCTGCCAATTTTCCCATTTTTCCTGGCTCATTTTTTTTAACTCAAGTGAACAGACACATGGCTTCTCACTGGACTTCCACCTTGCTGAGTCCCAAGAGATTTCCTGTCTAAAAAATACATTACATGGTGGAGCTAAGAGTCATGGTCCTTCACAAGATCTCCTGTTTCCAGGGTTTCCCTTCCTCCTTGTCCTATCATTATTTGCCCAAGTAAAAAGTCAGTCTCCTTCCTCTTTATAAGCTCCTTTTAAATACTGGAAGGCTGCAAAGTGGTCTCTCTGGAGTCTTCTCATCTCAAGGCTGAGCACCCCCAGCTCCCTCAGTCTTTCATCATAGGAGAGAAGCTCCAGTCCTATAAGCATTTTCACATCCTCCTCTGGACCAGCTCCAACAACTCCACATCATCTCCAGCAGCTCTTTCAGAATTTTTTTTTTTCTTTTCTTTCTTTTTTTTCTTTTTTCTATTCTTCATTTCAGATCCAATGGCAGTCCAGCTGGTGAATGGCCCAAGTCGCTGCGCTGGGAGAGTCGAGGTGCTGGAGCAATACCAATGGGGGACAGTGTGCGATGACAACTGGGACATGAGAGATGCCAACGTTGTGTGCTGGCAGCTAGGCTGTGGTGTGGCCATTGCAGCTCCTGGCTTGGCTCACTTTGGACGGGGAAGTGGTCCCATCTGGCTGTCTGAGGTCAACTGCACAGGGACAGAAGATAGCCTCTCCAAATGCAGGGCCAGGCCTAAAGGAGTCACCGGGTGTCACCATGGAGAAGATGCCAGTGTGGTGTGCTCAGGTAGCTGCTGTTCATAGCTGATGAGCTTATGGGTACTAACATTGCAGGAGCTCAATGGATTGGTTCTCCTTTCTCACCTATGACAGTGCTCTTCCAATATGTGGGTCTTTGAATCTCTGAGGCAATATAAATCATAGAATCATAAAATCGTGAAGGTTGGAAAAGACTTCTAAGGTCTTCAAGTACAACCATCCACCTATCACCAATATTGCTGATTAAACAATATCCCTAAGTACCAGATCTACACATTTCTTGAACGCTTCCATCAGAACAGTTTCCCAGAGCAGCTGTGGATGCTCCATCCTGGAGAAGTTCAAGGCCAGACAGGATGTGGCCCCAGAGAGAATGATCTACTGGGTTGCAGCCTTTAAGAGCCCTTCCAACCAAGACCATTAGAAGATTCTGATTCACTCTCCGTGTCATATCAAGTGCTTGGTCTCTGATCACAAGGTCTACAGCCATGAGTTGATACTCTCTGCCTCTTTCTATTTCAGACCCCACCGAGGTCCGGCTGGTGAATGGCTCAAATCACTGCTCTGGGAGAGTTGAGGTGCTGCATAACCAGCGATGGGGAAGTGTGTGTGATGATGGCTGGGACTTGAATGATGCAGAAGTGGTGTGCCGGCAACTGGGCTGCGGTACAGCCATATGGGCTCCATCTGCAGCTCGGTTTGGGCAGGGCTATGAACCCATCTGGCTGGATGATGTGAACTGCACAGGATCAGAGGCTGCCCTCTCTGAGTGTAGGGCCAGACCATGGGGAGTGAGTAATTGCAACCACAAAGAAGATGCTGGTGTGGTGTGTATAGGTAAGAGACTCGCATTCCTTTGTGGTGCAGCTCTGGAAGGAGTGATGCTGGAAGGAATGATGGACTCTGTACTTTGCTATGTTCCTTTAGGGAAGCATGCTGGTAGAGTAATGGAGAGACAACTTTATTTTGCTCATGTTAAATCTCTTGCCTCTATGTAGGTACCTATTTCAGGTTGTCTGCTAACTGTGAAGGTTTTATCCTAGAAGAATGAGTGTCAGTTTCCAACCACCACTTTGCTATCCTCCATAGCCCACTGACTGGTCTGTTGGGCTCTGAACATCCTTTCCCTTTCCATAATGCATGATGCTGTAGTGATGCAAGTTTACACCGTACCATGAAGTCCCTTTGCACATTGAACCTCCCCTCTACCATGAGTCCATCTAGTCTGCCTGGACTGCCAAGGCATCCTCTCACTTTGTGTTTCCATATCACAAAACTTATGTGTTTACACTCAGATTCCTCCATGTAAACCAGGTGGCTGAACCACCTCCATTAAATTCTTGGGTGACCTAGGCAATGCAGCTAATTAATGCCCAACACAGATCAGCCCACTGTAAAACAGTCACAAATATTTGCCCACATGAACCATGCTTTTTTTGAATGCCTGAGGATACCTTGAATGGGATTAAATGTCTGCATTTATTCCAGTGGTAATCTCCATGTCACATTGCATCTGACTGCGGTGTGAGTTTCCCATCTTCCACATTTATGTGTTTGACCTGCATGTGTCTTTCTCAACTCCAGGACCAACCCAGCTCCGGCTGGTGAACGGCTCTAACCGCTGCTCTGGGAGGGTCGAGGTCCTTCACAACCAGCAATGGGGAACGGTGTGTGACAATGGCTGGGACCTGAATGATGCAGAGGTGGTGTGCCAGCAGCTGGGCTGTGGGGCAGCCGTGTCAGCTCCGGGCTCAGCACACTTTGGTCAAGGATCCAACCCTATTTGGCTGGAGGATGTTGAGTGCACAGGGATGGAAGGTGCCCTCTCTGAATGCAGGTCCAGGAAAGGGGAACCGAGTAAATGCAATCACGGTGAAGATGCTGGTGTTGTGTGCTCAGGTAATATTTTCTTGAATAGCATTACTCACTATTCTAACTAAAAGAGGGAAGACTTAGATTAGATGTTAGGAGGAAGTTCCTTACTCAGAGGATTGTGAGGCACTGGCATGAACTGCCCCTGGAAGCAGAGGATGCCCTGTTTCTGTAGGTGCTCAAGACCAGGCTCAATGGAGCCCTGGGCATCCTGATGTAGTGGGTGGCCCCATGGGAGGGGGTTAGAACTAGATGGACCTTAAAGTCATTTCCAGCACGAAGTCTTTTATGATTCAGGAGAGTACTGAGCTGTGCTGGAGGAAGGAAGTGTGTGACAATGCTGGATAGCACAAAACCCATAGAATTCAGGGCCCTATTCTGCAGAGGCTTGTTCATTCAGTGGCCTGGATTTCCAGTGAAGCCTTGGGGAGGTGGGAGACGAGAGCAACCCAAGAGGTGCTGAGCTGGTGATGGGCAGAAGGATCTGAGCAAAGCAGTGAGAGACATACAACAAAATCCTTGAATGATGGGAAGAAAGAAGCTTTTCTTAGAGACTTAGAGAGAACTGAAGTGTGATGCAATCAAGAAAACAATTAAGAGCTGCTAAACTGAGAGCAGCATAGAAGGGAAGGGCTTGTTGCACAAGGACACAGCAATCAGAAAGAGATTTTTCCAAAATCTATTGTATTCTTTACCAGTAAGTATGGACAAATTTTATCAGAAATTTTCTTGTTCTGGATGATGATAAAAACCTCACTTTAAATATTCAACATTTCTATGATATTTAAGCATAAGAACAGGAGCACGCACTTCCTTCCCAAAGGTTCAGGTGATTCAACACTCCTGATCATCATGACTGCATAGCATGTGGGCACAGAGGCCTACTGGTGTTTTGGTGCTAAAGCTGTCTAGGCTGCAAGGTCTGTGGCCATTGCAGAGGCTTTCAAGCGTGTCATTTTTAATGGCTCGAAATACATAGAAAAGTTTATTGGTTATAAGTGTCAGAAAAGGAGAAAAAATCAGTGACAAACTTTAGTATGTGATTAATATGACAATGGAAGAAAGCTTCCAAAAACCACGTCAATCTTGTTTCAGATCCCACATCATTGCGACTGGTGAATGGCTCAAATTCCTGTGCTGGGAGAGTGGAAGTGCTCCACAAGCAGCTGTGGGGATCTGTGTGTGATGATGGCTGGGACGTGGAGGATGCTGCAGTTGTGTGCCGGCAGTTGGGCTGTGGGACGGTCCTCTCGGCCCCTGGCAAAGCTTGGTTTGGGCGAGGGCATGGTGCCATCTGGCTGGATGATGTGAACTGCACAGGGATGGAGAACAACCTCCTGGAGTGCTTGGCCAGGCCACGGGGAGAACACAACTGTAATCACGGTGAAGATGCTGGTGTGGTGTGTTCAGGTAATGCGGCCCCATTGGTTTAGAAAAGGGGTTGGGCATGGTAATGTGATCTCTGCTCAGAATTGAAAGACTAACAGAGAAAGATGGAATTTTCTTCAAGGCAAACTGAGACCTATATTTCCAGACTGCACCTGGCCCACTAGAGTAATTTGCCCATGATTATCATGATCAACTCATGGGAGATTAGACCTGGGCTCCCCAGAGATCCCTTCCAATCAACACCATGGTGACCCACAGTTGCCATTCACCTTGGTCAACACAATCATCCCAGAATGTGAATTCCTGAGTTCCAGACAGGACTATGGCCAAGTCTATGGCTGTGGTGTTATATGGAGGAGTGTTTAAGGTTTGTAGAAGCATTTTTTGAGTAGCAATACTGTGTTAATCTTATCATTGCATGAACAGTTAATTCTCCAATTGATACTGGTGTAAGGAATATTTGATTAATGCCTGCAGGGATGTGTGTCCTGGTCTCTATTATAGGAGGGAAAAAGGACTTTCTCAGGGTAGCTTATTTACACACACCCTGGTTTCTTCACTTTGTTCATCTTCCCACTCTTCACTCCATCTAAAGATCAATGGCATTGATACAAGGAAGCTTGGCAGTGGGTTGTCACTTATCAAAGCATATTTCCTAAGTAATTGCAAGGTTCATGGAGTTCCTTCTGCTTCCTGCTTCCTTCCTTTTTTGTACTCACCTATTTTAACAAATTTCTAACATACTGTTCGGTCTTTCCTTATCTACGTGCAAGCCAATCTTGCATCCAAATGGGCTGCATACTCCACTTGCCTCTGCTCTGGGTCCTTGTTCCTTATTGTCTTTGTTCTCTGGACTGCTTTTGTCCAGATCCAGGTCTGCATGCTGACAATTGTTGAGTTGCTTGTGGCCTCGAGTTTTCCAGTGTGCATCATCTCTTATCATCCCATCCTGTACATGCTTCTCAAGGTCTCTGCTGGCATACCAAGTTTAGATCCTATAACTCTGCATCCCACCAGGGAAAGAGAGGTGATGGTGATTCCTGCCTGTCTTCTGCAGCATGTATCAGAGAAGTAAAATTAGAAGGTGAAGCCTGAACTGCAAATTGAAAGAAACTGATGTCCAAGGTTGAACATTGCAAATCATCTTACACTTACACAACTTACACAACTTACACATCATCTTGCTCCTCCGTTCCAATCAGTGGTATCTCTCAAATGAAACTATATATGGTTTGGAAGATAATACAGTTCATGGGCTGCTTATGAAGGGTGGGAAAGCCTACAGAAAAGCTGGAACGTTCTCCCTTTTTCATTACCCTTAAGGCCCAGAGACACTAAAAAGGACATGGTAATGAAGAGATCCCTCTCTAGAACACAGACAGGCTTTGCAGAGTTTGCTTTTGTTGTTGTTCTTGTTGCTAAAGCTGTGGTTCTCATCTTGACATGGAGTTATTCTCTAAGCAGGAAGCACAGTTCCCTTTTCATCTTTTTCCTGTCACGGTTTAGAAGAGCTCAGCTCCAGCATGGCTGGGCAGTGACCTTGTGCTTCCAGTCCTTCAGCTAATCAGCAAAAGAGCAATTCTGGAATCTTAGAATCATAGACTCTCTTGAGTTGGAGGAGATTCTTAAAGGTCATCTGGTCCAACTCTCCTGCAATGAACAGGGACATCTACAGCTTGATCAGGTGCTCACAGCCCCATCAGTCTGACCTTGAATGTCTCCAGGGATGGGGCATCCACCATCTCTCTGGGCAATCTGTGCAAGTGCCTCACCACCCTCACTGTAAAAAACATCTTCATATCCAATCTAAATCTCACTTCTTTTAATCTGAAACCATTTCCCCTTGTCCTGTCACAACAGACTCTGGTAAAGAGTCTATTTGTACTAAAAAAAATTTAAAGCTATGAGCTTCCTATATCCCTGTTATTTGTGAGATGGTTATCTACAACCATCTCAAATCATCCCTGAGCTCTCTTCTTTACCTTTATTCTAGAGACAGTTTGCAATAGCTTAGCTCATCATTGAAAGGGAGGTTCAGGGATTTTGTGTGCTGCATATTAGGAAAGATACTGAGATGCAAAGACTTCTCTTGTCTCCCAATCTTGAAGAGAACCGTTCTCATTACTCAATGTGTGTTCTTGCAAGTAAATTTGGAGACTGCAATGTAGCCATAGGATAGTGTTTCTGAAAGTGCTTGTCTTTGAATAACAAAATAATAGTACATAATTAATTAAATAATAAAGCAATTTCCTGCCATCTAGCTATGCATCCATGAAATGCAATGAAAATAGATTTCATTGTACAATATGTATCTGGCTTTTAATGTTTTATTTTTCTGGTCTATCATAGAATCAGAGAATATCTCAAGCCTGACAGGATCACAAGGACCATCAAGTTCAACTCCCACCCCCTCACCAGGTACAGCTATTAACAAATTATCTGAAATTGTTGTCTCTGTGCATTTTAGTAGCCAAGACAATCTAACAAAAAATTGTATGCTTTAAGGGAGGTGCTGAGGAGAAGACAGGGGGGTTTAACTTTGTTGTGAAGTAAAACTCTAGATCTTCCATTTCTTTTATAGTGTATATAGTGCTGATCACCATGCATCAGGAACAACAGCTGGTTCATAGAGTGCACCAAGGGCTGTGAGCTTCTGTAAGGTGCTACTGGCGGGCATTTGCTCTCACTTTGCTTTGCGTCCCCAGCTCCACTGTTCTTCTGCTGCATCCTTGCTGTTGGGGCTGGCAGGTATGAGCAGGATCATGATGAAGAAAAGATCATGACTAAGGCTCTCCTCCCTTTCGCTTACTTTCTCCTCTACACTTTTCTATTCTGTTTTGTTTTCTTCTGTTCTACTCTGTTTTTCTGAGGCTCAGAATCACAGAATCACAGAATCACCCGGGTTGGAAGGGACCTCAAGGATCATGTAGTTCCAACCCCCCTGCCTAGCAGGGCCACCAAACATACACATTTAGATCAGGTTGCCCAGGACCCCGTCCAAGCTGGCCTTGAACACGTCCAAGGACGGGGCATCCACAACCTCCCTGGGCAGCCCGTTCCAGGGCCTAACCACTCTCCTTGTAAAGAACTTCCCCCTAACATCCAACCTAAATTAGGAGCCTAAAAGGCTCCTAATGAGAAAGTAACTTTCTCAGGACATAGTTCACCACACCTTAGCATAAAGGACTCAAAGTGAATTTACTCTTTCTTCCATCTAGCTCCAAATGGCATCTCAAAGGACAATCTTGAATGGAGTCACAGGTACATGATTCACAATCATTTCAAACAAGTCAAATTGCATGTTTTGCAGGAGCTAAGCTGGTTGTTTATGGGAATTTACTACGAGCGGGAAGGTTTGGCTTCTCCCAAGTCCATAAACTTCCATAGATGAGAGCTGTGAGTTCTGTTGTAGGGCCAGAGCTGGCTGCAAGTCTGGAGACAAGGACAGCAGGGGGAGCCTCCGAGCTATAGCAGGAAGGCTACCCCAACTCCTTCCAACTGAAGGGACAAGTCCAGGGACATAAGAGAGGAGGGATTAGTGCATGAGGAGTTCTGTGCATGAAAGCATGATTCAGGTCATCATCAGAAGTCATCTTGTGCTGTACCCATGGCACAGCAGGACCACGGAGATGCCCTTGGGGCTGGCACGTAGAACACGGGACCAGGGTGCAGAGAGGGTTGTGTTTGCTCTGTACGTTCCTGGAACAGCTCTCCATTTCACAACCTGGAGATAGGAGCAGGCTGTGGCATGGAGCAGAGGGTCACCTGCTGGAACAGATTCACACAGAGCCCAAGTGACCAAGGGGCAGAGGAAGCTGGGCTGGCAAAGCAGGGAAAAGCCCAGAGCAAAGGAGGGAACAGGAAGAGGGCTTGCTGCTGAAATGCCTGTCACTCCCATCTGCCCCAGTTCCTCTCTGTCCCTCCCAGCTGGCCGGTGGGACCTGGCACTCAGCTGCTGGCCCTCAGCAGGGTGTGCTGCTCCAGCTTCCAGCCCATGGATGTGTGAACATGGGGCTGCCTGGTGCACTCCATCCCTCACCCAGGTTCCCCTGGGGCAGAAACCAACCCACCTGCACTGGAGCCAAGAGTGTGGGGGTCCTCCTCCTGATGGTGTGCCTTTGGGGTGAGTGATGCTTTGCTTCTGACCACAGGGATCCCATGCGCAATGTGTGCTCCTGTAGTGGGAGTGGAATGGGAGTGGGGATCCAGGGTTTCTTGGAGTACAGCACACGCTGGTCAAGGGTACTGGGATTCACGCTGGAACAGCTGCCCAGAGAGGCTGTGGATACCACGTCCCTGGAGGTGTTCAAGGCCAGGTTGGATGGAACCCTGCGCAGCCTGGTCTGGTATTAAATGTGGAGGTTGGTGGCCCTGCATGTGGCAGGGGCTTGGAGATTCATGATCCTTGAGGTCGCTTCCAACCCTGGCCATTCTGTGATTCTGTGATTTCTTGAGCGGACAGCAACTGAGTTTTTCCAGTACATAAAGGGAGCTGATAAACATGAAGGAGACCACTTTTTGTCATGTTCTGACAGTGATAGAAGAAGACTGAATGGCTTTAAACTAATTGAGGGGAGATTCAGGTGAGGTGTTAGGAGGAAATAGGATAGCTAGCATTGGCACGGGCTGCCCAGAGTACCTTTGACTGTCCCATCCCTGGGGCCTTGAAGGTTGGATGGGTGTGATATGTGATATGGTGGGGGGCAACCAGCCCATGGCTGGGCAGTTGGGACTACATGGGCTTTAATGGCTCTTCCAACCAAGGCATACTGTGATGCTATGACTGTATGATTGCATGATCCTATGTTTCTGTGGTTCTATTAGAGGCAAGAAGGAATATCTTGAGATGGTTTTGGAGTCAGGAGAGATGTTTTTATGTGAGGCTAGCCCTGCAGACCAAACTCCCAAAGCTGTGTATCATCTCCCTACGTCTTCACATGTGATTTTGCCAGAGGATTAGAGACTTGGGACTTAGCAGTGTTACAAGAGCAGAGGGAAATATGCCCAGTTTTTATCCTGAATCGGTCCCATAGACACTTGCGGTTGGTCTTTTATGCTGCCAAATCTTCTGAGCGCAGCCAACTGCTGGTGTAGCAGAATAAAGGGGGCTTGGGTGAATTCTGCTCCCCCGTGCATGGAGTAGGAGAGGCAAGAGCTATTTCATGGTGCAGCCTTTGTTATGGGATTGGTTAAGAAGGGGCCTAGGGCTTTGTTCAAGTTGCCACAACTCAGAGCAGAAGTGGGTTATTTGATCTGGGCACTATTTAAGTGCTTTTTCAGCTCTCCCCTCTTTTTCAGATCATGTTTGGAGGAAATGAAACTAGGAATGTACTTTCTCTGCCAGTACAAGCTTAATTTCCTAACTGATTGTTACTAAACCAGCTTGTATCACTTCCTCATGAAAAAAAAAAAAATACTATAACATGCTTGGGTTATCTTCCTCTCTGGTGATCAATTCATGAGCAGTGAAAACTTTCTTTCTGGAAATCCTACTACTGGAAGTTTCAGAATGGTGACTGCTCTTCCAGAGTCAGCATCTCCTGGCTTGCTGGAGTCATCTGGGCTGGGACTGCCTAGGGTAGCCATGACCTCTCATTCTCTGCCCAAGGCAATGAATGAAAAATACCAAGCAATACACCAGCTCTGCAAAGTCTAGGCTGTGAGGTTGATTTGTTATTGCTTTTGAGAGGGTAGTTTTTAGTAAAAATGAGGAAAGGGAGCACAATGCCCATGTGCGTGGGGAATGGAGAGCATGAGTCTGGGAAGTGAGTGCCTGCAGTGCATCCATTTCAGACTCATCATCAAAGTTAATTTTGGCGGTGTCTTTGCAAAGACATTTTCTTACTCCCTGCCCTTATAAATTAAAGAGCTGAGCTAATCCAGCCTACACATGGAAGGACAGTTTGTCCTTTTCAGGAAGCCTACGGCTCCCTACTTCTGGCTCGTGTCTAAGAATGATGCAGGGATTTGATTTCTACACTGCTTCTTCCTCCTTCTGGCCTCTGTGACCTCCCACGTGTTATATCTGACTCTCTACTGATCTGGGGAAATACTTGCACTTTCCCAACCGGAATTGATTGGTCTTCCTTGAGTGTTCTAACTCAGGCATGAGACAGAGAACCAGCAGATGAAAGCAAACAGCAGAGTGATGTGCCCCTGCAGAAGGCAGGTTCCATTTTAGGTGGACAGTGTTACCCCTTGCTCTGTGCTGGTAGAAGAAGGATAAAAGGAGAACGAGGCGTTCAGCTGCTCAGATTTCAGCAGTTGTGGAGGATGGGGTACCTGGGTGAGGGAACACGCAGGCACCAGATCCCAACACAGCTTATGACTCAGCTCTGGGAACAGCAGTACTGTGCTGGAGCTGAGCACAGATTGGTGCCCCAGTTCTTTGGAAATCATCATCCATGGTCAAAAATCTCTTTACAGAATGCAAGCACATTCCTCTTCAGCATTTATTTTTATGCTGACCGTTAGGCTCTCTGCATTAGTCACTTCCAGTTAGCTTATTGCTCCACTTTGTTACTGCTTGTGCTAAGCACGCATAAGGAACTAGAGGCAATGTTTTGCTGCAGGTCTTGCAGAGTGAGGAAACCTTCCCATGAATAAGAATTCTTCCACTTCTCCAAACTCGGTGTGTATCTGCACTGCATGCAGTTGTTGTATGGTTATACAGCCACAGAACGGCATGAGCTGGAAGAGAACTCCTGGAGTGTGGGATCCATTTTGAGATTATGAGGAGTAAATTCAGGCATTTAGATATAGATGGCACTCAGCAGCTTATGAACTCTCAGGGCTGTTATAGCTGCTTGTTCCACGCCTACTTCTCTTTAGTGCAGAATGTTTTCCTAACATCCAGCCTGATCCTCCCCTCCCCTGATGCAGTTCCATGATGTTCGCTTGGATCTTGTTGACGTCACCAGAAAGCAGAGGTCAGTGTCTGCCCCTGTGCTCCCCTCATGTGTAAGCTGTAGCACAGGGCAAACACAGGGCAGGGCTTTGCAGAGGAGGGAACCAATCATATAACTTCTGACTTTGGCATCACTTCACTTGCCTTGCAGCTCTTGCTAGTAGGATCACCTGCCCTAGCAGCAGTGGCATGGGGCGTTCAGGACATTTTCTGCCTGTCCAGCGCACCCTGGCTAGTTATGCTTTATCAGGGCTCCTCATCTACTTGGCATGCCTCATTGGTGAGTAGCATTTGCATGGGAGAAGGTGCATCCCACTAGAACATGTGTATGGGGAAAGAGGGATCTATGATCTGCAAGAATGGGGAGATTGGGCTTGCAGACAGGCTTGGCAAAGCCTCCTTTTGCCTGTCAGCCTTTAAAAAGGAAGGGAAAATGGTGGATGGGGCAGAGGCCTTACTAGCTGGATAATTACTTTGGCCTCTGCACTGTTTTCCTCGCACAGAGTAGTTGGGAAATATTTGGAGCCTTACCAGTCTTTTGCTGTTAAGATCACAAACAGCATATTTGTGTTGGCCACTTCTTCAGGGCCAGGCTGTTCATTTACAAAGATGGGGCCTAAAGTTCTCTTTCCTCTAACGCAAACGAGAGCAGGCACTTCTGCTGCTCTTCACACCATAGATGGCTGATTGTGCTTTAAATCCTCTGATAGCTGAGGTGCTGAGGTGTTATTTCCTGTTCATGCCTACTTAATTTTATGTTCTCTTCTTTCCAAATAATGTCTCTTTGCTTTTCAGACCATCAAAATTCATTATTTTTGTGCACAGCTGGAACACCACCCACTGGCTCTTGGCTTCATACAGTATCATGCAAATCACTAATTAAAATACAAGACTACACACCAAACAACTCCCTTCACTGTCTTAGCATAGAACAACAGAATTATAGAATTAAAGAGTAGTTGAGATTGGAAGGGACCTCTGAATCCATCTGGCCCAGTCACTTACTCAAGCAGAGACATTGCCCAGGACCATGTCCAGACTGCTTTTCAAATTCTCCAAGGAGGAGAATCCACAATCTCCCTGGGAAAACTGTGCCAGCGCTCCATCACCCAAAAAGTGAAGAATTGCTTCCTGATATTTAGACTTCTTTATGTTCTAGTCTTGCCCATTGCCTCTTGTCCTGTTCATGGACACCACAGAGAAGAGCCTGGATCCATCCTCTTTCCACCCTCCTTTTAGATTTATACATGTTGATAAGATTCCCCTGAGCCTTCTTTTCTCCAAGCTGGGCAGTCCCAGCTCTCCCAACTGCTCTTCACAGGAGATGTGCTCCAATTCCTTCATCATCTTTGTAGCCCTCCACTGGATGTTTCCCAGCACGTCCATGTCTCTGCTGTGCTGAGGAGTCCAGAATTGAAACCATAGCACCCTCACCAGTGCTGAGCAGAGGTGAAGGATCACCTCTCTTGACCTGCTGATGGTACTTCACCTAATGCAACAGCTGACTGGTAGCTACTCCATACATCCAGAATTTTCCATCCACTCACTGCAGTGTTTTCATTTTGTTCCTGAACATATTCAGGAAAAAAACATCCAAATCCCCTTTAAAGGCAACTGTCTTTTATTAGGAAAATGCAGAGCATTTTCTCTCCTAGATCTGGATTTTTTTAAATTTATTTGCCTACCAAAGGAAAAGTGCTTCACGTTGCTGGTTGCAGAGACCATGCAAAGCTAGCACATGTGGTATAGGCATTCCCAGCTCTTCTGCGCAGGACCCTTTGTGAGTGCTGTGTCCCTTGCCGAGCAGCTCACTCCCCACTGGGTTCCCCTCCAGCTGTCAGATGGATCACACCGCTGTGCTGGCCACATCGAGGTGTTCTACAGCAACAGGTTGGGAGTGGTGTGCGATGACCACTTGGACCTGGGTGATGCCAATTTTTAGTGCCAGCAGCTGGGCTGCAGCAGTGCACTGCCAGCCACTGTGGGTGGAGGTTTGCAACAGCCATCAGAGACAGGCAATTCAGGGCAATTTTGGACCTATTCGGTTGGATGGTGTCAAACGCATGGGGACAGAGGTTGCACTTTCTTACTGCAGAGCAAATGACTGTGGGAAGAACAATTGCCACCATGGTGAAGACGCTGGTGTGGTTTGCTCAAGTAACACCTGAGGAATTCATAGGGTGGGAGGATGCAGTTGGATATTTTGTGGTTCATCCCATATGGAGACCAGTAGGCAAAAGAGCAAATTGGAAACCAGTTTCGGAAACTGGATTATCAGGAAATCAGTGCTCATTTCACCTTGCAAAAGTCCTGAGATGCGGAGCCACTTCTGTGGGAGGTGCCTTTTGCGCATCACACTTCTCCATGATCGGAAGGATCCTTGCATTGGTTGAATTTCTGGGGAAAAAAGAAAAAGACAACATTAGAGATGAAGCCACCCATTATACTTTTCAGGCACTGTAAGACAACTTTAGGCAGGAGAGAGGGACCAAAAGGAGGCATTCAGATACTTCCTCACTGTTTCCAATAGCAGGGACACCAGATTGTTCCTGTGCTTTAACCGCTGTCATTGTGAAATCAGCTTGAGAAATCTTTTGCAACCACAAAATATGTCAGAGTTGGAGATTTGGTGGCTTATCGAGGTACAGGCAATTGGTGGGTACTGTACGTCCCTGTGTCAAAATTGTCCCAATAGATAATCATGATCTGATAGTGACAGGACAAGGGAAGCAGTTTTAAAGTAAAAGAGACAAGATTAAGGTTGGATGTTAGGAGAAAATTCTTTACTCAGAGGGCGGTGAGGCATTGGAACAGATTGCCCAGAGAAGCTGCGGATGCCTGATACCTGGAGGTGCTCAAGAACTGGTTGGATGGCACCCTGTGCAGCCTGATCTAGTGGGTAGCAACCCTGCCCCATGGCAGTGGGTTTGGAACTGGATGCACTTCAAGGTCCTGTCCAATCCAAGCCATTCTGTTATTCTGTGATCATGTGGGGAGCTTTTCAGCTGCTGAGAGCATGAATGGCATACAGATGTGCTTGTAGCAAGGGTCTGATGCTACCAACTCAAGCCATTTTATGAGTCTATGATTCTGTGATCCTATAATTCTATGAAATGAGAGGCAAGGGGTTTTCATGGTGCATCTCTTTACTTCTTGCAGGCTCAGACAGCCACAACCTGGATCCTAGCACTGGTTCTGCAGAGCTGCGCCTGGTGAATGGCTCGAACCGCTGTTCTGGGAGAGTGGAGATACTGTATTATCACCAGTGGGGAACTGTGTGTGATGACGACTGGAGCTTTACTAATGCCAAAGTGGTGTGCCGGCAGCTGGGCTGTGGGGAAGCAGTATCATCTCATAACTCGGCATACTTTGGCCAGGGGTCAGGTCCCATTTGGCTGGACAACGTTCAGTGCACTGGGACAGAAACTGCCCTGTCTCAATGTCAGGCCAGGCCGCTGGGATTCAATAACTGTGACCATGGAGAAGATGCTGGAGTTGTTTGTGCAGGTAAGCTCTGATAACATCATGCTGTCATACAAGAAGTTCAGAGGAGGATGCATTTCTCCAGGGCTTAATACCATTTTCAAAGCTCCAACAAAGTGATGGATGGCAGACACCTTGGTAGAAGGGTGACATTGTCCTCTCTTCTCTAGTGCAAAGTGTCATGTTGGACTTCTTAGCAGAACTCCTTGGGGTGTAACAGAAAGCCTCTTCCTTTGGAGATTGCTGAGATCTCCAAGCCATTACAGCAGGTTCTGGACCTGTTAGAAATAGATTGCAGAAGTTTATAGGGACAGTTCAGTGTTCACACATTTAATGTGGATGGGCTCTGAGGCTACACTGCTTTGTGTGCACCTACTCAACAGCTCTGAATCTTCCTGTGTTAATACACTGGCAGCATCATTGTAGAGATGATCAGAGGGATGAAGTACCTCCCCTGAGAAGACAGGCTGAGAGGGCTGGGCTCAGTCAGCCCAGGGAGATCATACTGACACATGTCAGTACTTAAAAGGGGCTTAGAAGAAAGACAGAGAAAGTCTTTTTACACAGTCTAATATTCCCAGAATAAGGGAGAATTGTTTTAAAGTAAAATAGGAGAGATTTAGGTTAGACTTTTGGTGAAAACTCTCTACTCAGAGGCCTTGGCTGACCAGAAAAGCTGTGGATGCCCCAACCCTGAAGGCCAGGCTGGATGGGGCCCTGGGAAGCCTGATGTGCTGGGGGACAACCAGCCCACAGCAGGCATTTAGAACTGGATGATCTTTAAGATGTCTTCCAATATAAGCCATTCTATGATTCTATGATCTTTAAGGTCTTTTCCAAACGAAGCCATCCCATTATCCTACGATCATTAAGGTACCTTTTAACCAAAGGCATTCTATGTTTCTCTCTCCCTTTTGCCACCAGAAGGCACAGTCACTGAAAAACCAGCTCAGCTGCGCCTGGCGAATGGCCCCAGCCACTGCGCGGGGCGTGTGGAGGTGCTGCACGACCACCAGTGGGGCACAGTGTGTGATGATGACTGGAGTCTGAGCGAGGCCACAGTGGTGTGCCGGCAACTGGGCTGTGGGACAGCTGTCTCAGCCCCAGGCTCAGCTCACTTTGGGCAAGGCTCTGGCCGTGTTTGGCTGGATAACGTGAACTGCACGGGGGCAGAAGCTGCGCTCTCTCAGTGCCAGAGGAGGCCATGGGGATCCAACGACTGCACCCACAGGGAGGATGCTGGTGTGGTGTGCTCAGGTGAGCCCTATCTATAAGTACTGGCTGAAATTAGGTGATCTTTAAGGTCCCTTCCAACTCAGGCCATGCCGTGTTACTATGCAGGGTTGGTGCAGCAACAATCAAATCACATCTTTTTATTCAGACATCTGCCTTTGCCACACATGGTGAAGAATAAAATAGAATCAGAGAATATTGTGAATGCCACACCAGGTGATGCCCTTCCTTCTACAAGACCTCAGCAAGCTGTAAGAAAGACCATGTGCAGAAAGATCCACCCAAAGAGAATTATTCTCCTTTCTGATAACTTCCTTTCTGATAACTCTAGCTGCATAAACTTGTCTCCAGTGCCTCCTACCATTTTGCACAATTACTACTGATCCTAGAACCCTTTGCCAAGCACTGAGCTCCAAGCTCTGGAGCTGTGGCCTCTTTTTATGTGAGTAGATGAGAGGAAAATCCCAAGATATCTTTGACAATGTGTTCCCTAGGCATCTTGAAGGATGTAGTACTAGTTTTCCCATGGTTTAATCCCTTGGAGCTGTAGCTGTTGAGCAAGCATGAATGTATACTTTGTTCCCTATACAGACATAAAGACTTCAGAGCACCGTCTGGTGAGGCTGATGAATGGATCAAACAACTGCGTTGGGAGAGTTGAGATTTTTCATGACCAGAAGTGGGGGACCGTGTGTGATGACACTTGGGACCTACAGGATGCTGCAGTCGTGTGCCGGGAGCTGGGCTGCGGGATGGCAATGTCAGCACCAGGCTCGGCTCATTTTGGGCAAGGTTCAGACCCCATCTGGCAGGACAACGTTCACTGTATAGGAACAGAGTCCACCCTAGAGGAGTGTACACTGAGCAACTGGGGAGAACACAACTGTGGTCACAGTGAGGATGCTGGTGTGGTGTGCACAGGTAACACTATGGGCACAAGAGTGGGATATCCAGAAGTGTCCCCATCCAATGGGAATTCTATGGGCTATGGGCTTGGACACAGAGACATTGTTCTGCCCAAGGATTGTGACAGACTTTCCTTTTTCCTTCTTTCCTCTTTTGGAGTGCAGCAGAAATACTGCCATTCCTTTTATAGCATTCATTTGCTTCGGTGTAGATGCTTCCTACCAGGTATATCCTGACTGAGGCAGGAGCATGAGGTTGATTGCACGTCCTGAATCATGTCTGAGAGCCATATGCAATCCAAGACAATGTAGAGTATTGCAAGCAACCTAACTCCATCTCCAGGCCAGGAGACCCTGAGCAGTGTCACATCTTCACATCTTACGATGTTTCCTAAATTGGTTAGAGATCAAGATACCAAGTGTAGGTGTCTATCTGTAGGACTACTCATGGGATTAGCTGGCCAGACTTCGGACACTGTCAGAGTTTATCCAGCTAACTGAGTCAAGAGTGGCTGGAGAGATGCTCAGGCTGGAGACACTGCGAAGCAGATGACATTTGCTTACCTGAGTTGCTAGTTAGGCCCCACTGCCTGCACATGGACAGGACCCCATTCCTCAATTATCAATGCTTCATTCTCCTTTAGATGCCTTAAGGTACCAAAACATGTGCACAAGACTGGAAGATGTTGCTTGCCAGTTTGTAGATTTCATGTTATGGAGAGATTAATTCTGCTCCTGTAGTGCCTTGAGGGACTTTTAGGAGCCTGGTCCTGTCTCTCTCCCATGTAGAGAATATTCTGCGCTGAAGACTCCAACTGTTGGTTAGATGAACCCACCTCAGAGGTGGATCAGGAGCAGCCTGCACTGTCCCACCTTTTCTGTTCCAGCACTAAGGAAACTGTGTTGTTATTTTTTGGATGGGGGAAAGTTCTGCAGGTGAACATATTTAAGACTGACGGGCTAGGAAGTCTTATCTTCAGTTATAACTTTGCACATAGCAGGCTGGGATCTTCATGACCCACATCAGTTTTTGGCAGACTTTTGGGACAGCTATTCAACTTAAGTTTTAAGTCAGATGGTAGGGAATCCATCGCGTCTACAGGGAAATTGGCCTGATAAGAAATTAACTTCACTGCTGGTATTTTCTTCGATTTTTTTGTTTGTTTAGTTTATCTGAATTGAACTGTTAATTCCATTTCACCTTTGCCTGTAGAATTAAAATGCCTTGTGCTATCAGACACCTTCAACTATAGGTACACACAGGGCAGAAATGAGCCTCCCCATCCCACTTTTTGATTTAGCTCTGTACCTAGGAAGTTCCATGTCTTTTCCTTGGAAAGGAAGAATTCAGTGTATGTGTGTTTGAGAGAAAGGTGCCATAAACACCTTGAGAACGATGCAGTATTGTAATAGGTGACTTCTGAGAAGTTTCTTTGATTGTGAGCCATTTATGCATGCTTTATAATGCCTTTGCACATTCAGAAGGTGTTTAATAATATGCCTTTGCAAGGAGTTGTGCATCCAACTTATACTGACTCAACCTACAGTCACTCTAGCAATGACAGCACCTTGTGATGGGCAAAGCCCTGTTAAAAATCAAGATGCACATCTCCCAGACAGGAGAGTTCAGTGTCTGGCTGCCCTAGAACAGTGTGGATCTCCCATGATTCCCATTTTGCATCTACTAGTCCTCTAGTGATGTGGCTTATAGAGGAATCTCATGCAAGGCATTGGAGTAGGTCAGTGAGCCTAACTCTAAGCAACGGGTGCCGCTGAATGGTTGCTTGCCTGTAGCAGAACACTGAAAAAAATGACCTAGAGCAAGTCAGAAAGCATGTCTCTAGTTGAATACTCGTATGAA
Source organism: Lagopus leucura (assembly GCF_019238085.1). NCBI lineage: Eukaryota > Metazoa > Chordata > Aves > Galliformes > Phasianidae > Lagopus > Lagopus leucura. The sequence goes on from NW_024966631.1 coordinate 77,026, forward strand.
ATGTGAGCCAATGTGTGTGTGCAAGATAGTGTGCTGGCATACATGGTGTATGTGTGCTATTCCTCACAAGCCTCTGCTTCCATGCAACTGTCAATAAAGCACAAAACTGACCTGTCAGCATTTTTTCTGTGCTAGTGCCCATGTCACTCTCCTTCCAAACTCTCCATCTCCAGGAGTGTGGGGGGTCCAAGGACATCACCTCCCCTCTCTGTTCTCCACTGCAGGCACCAATCCCTTGCAGCTGCGGGTGCAGGATGGTCCTGGTCCTTGTGCGGGGCGTGTGGAGGTTCTGTACAATTCTACCTGGTATGGCGTCTGTGACAGCAGCTGGACCATGCTGGAGGCCAAGGTAGTCTGCAAGCAGCTGGGCTGTGGACCAGCAGAGTCTGCACCCATTGGAGGCCAGTTCAGCCAAGGGCATGACCTTACCTTGCTGGAGGGGCTGAGCTGCCGTGGCACAGAATCGCTCTTCCTGGAGTGCCAGCAGAGAAATATGGGCCCAGGACTGTGCAGACACGGCATGGCAGCTGGTGTGGTGTGCACAGAGATGAAAGGTGAGTGCTAGGAACCTCCATCATCCTACTGCAGTTGGCACCAGTCTGAACTATTGTCTGAACTAGTGTCGAATTAGGTCTCTAGGATAGAGAGAGGTCCCACTTAGCCATGGTACAGAAGACATGGGGTGATAGCCATTCTCCCTAAACCTCAAACCTCCTGCCCTAGTTTTATCTCCTTTCCAGATGGGCAAAAGTGCTTCCAGAAACCATTAGATAGGGTAGACACACCTGAAGGAAGTAGTTGTAGACATTAATGTGGTATTAATTAGGAGAATGCATTTCAGCAGATGTGGCTGAGACTAGGCAAGACAATTTCCAATGGGCTTTGATTTCTGCAAATGTGTAGTCTCCTATTTGTAATAGGGCTCTGTAATGCCCTGCTGTCTCCCATGGGTGTCTGAGAATGCAGAGATCTCCCCTGGTTCCATTAGTCCAAGGTAGGGTTCCATGCACTCAGCAAAGATAAGCTGACAGGGTGGAGCCTGAGCCCCAGGGAAAGTTGTGATGGAAGATACTGAAATTTCCCAAAAATGTGCAGAAAAAATGAAGGGTAAGAAGAAACTCTAAAGGAGAGCATGGGTCCAACTATCTAACCAAACTCCTCCACGCTGAACTCTTTCTGCAGACATTACGCATTCCTGCACAGTGTTGTCAGGTCTTCTTGGCGTGGTGGCAATGTTCTGTGGGATCCTGTTGGTCATGTACTTGGGAGTGAGATGTAGAAGACAGGCTGGACGCATCCTGGGTAAGAGCAGGACCACTGCTCCTGGTCTCCCTGCAGGGCTCATTGTGCTTTTGAATGCATTTCTGGGATTGGGGTTTGTACCTTCTTTGCACTATCCTGCTCCTTTATTTTGCAGACAAGTCACGTGTAAGGAAAATGGAGAATGCTGGGATGTCTTAGTTAGCCACACTTCTGATATTGAAGGCAAGGCTCTCAGGACCTCAGAAAGCAGCAGAGACACTGTTCTGTGGAATCAGAGGAGCAGAACCGCCCTAAGAAGAGAGCAAAGAAGATCTCCTCTAGCAATCCCATCACGTGTGCCCATAGCCCTGGCTCACAGTACAGAGCCTCTTGGGGTCCCAGTTTCACCCTTGACCACACACAGCACCATAAGTCCTTCAGTCTCCAAAAAAGGTCTTCTCAAAATGATAAATCTTGGATGATCCTCCAGGTAGACTCCAGCATCCCAACACCATTTGCCTGCACAGAACCCTCATTCCCAGCCCTACAATCCTGCTCGTTCCATCAACCCAACAGGGATAACACCTTTTCCTCTAATCTCCCGTGGAAATCATTTCCTGAACCAGGAAGAAGTGAGCAGGATGCTCTACTGAACTGTACGTAGCTAATGTTGCAAAATGAACAATGCGCTTCAAAGCCTCTCCAGAATGAAGTACCTCACCCATTGTATTTATTCAATCCAATTTTTGAATTCTAGTAAAAAATCCTGAAACCTGGAAGAGCAAGAATTCAATATTATTTGTGTATTCTGGGATACGTTGAGACTTAACCTGAAGTCTACGCATGGTGAACGTGATGGAAAAATGGGTCCTTTGTCTATGGAAGGGTAATAGATAGTCAGGTCAGATATAGGAGTCTGAAAATTACTGATGTTGGGTAAGATATTGTGCTAGCCACAAAGAATGGCTTGTGTGTGATTCCATTCCTAATGGATCAACCCACAGAGCCAATTCTGATCCAAAACCATTGACCATAGGGTCCATGGTTGGGAGAGAGGAATGTCCCAGTGCCAAAAGGGAGAGAAATGACCACAAGCTGCACCAGTTTATGGTGAAGATTTGCCAAGCCAAAGAAAAAATGATCTTTATGGTCTCTTCCAACCCCAGACATTCTGTCTGGGGAGTCTATGTTCTCTGGAAGAAGGGACAGGCTACTAGGGGCGATTACAAGCATGCTAAGGAATGCAGGGAGGAAGTCAGGAAGGCAAAAGCCCAACTTGAACTCAGATTGCCCACTGCAGTAAAAGAGAACAAGAAATCCTTTTACAAACATGTAAATGGTAAGAACAGATCCAAGGATAATTTCCATCCTTCACTTGATGCAGCAGGGAATGTGACCACTGAGGATAAGGAATAAGCTGAGGTCCTCAATGCCTTTGTTACATCTGCCTTTAACAGGCAGATCAGTTATCCTCGGGGCATTTTACACCCTGTAAGTCTGGGATGCTATGCAGAATACGTCCCCCGTGATTCATGCGGAGACTGATAGAGAGCAATAAGGTCTCCCCTGAGCCTTTTCTTCTCCAGATCAAACAATCCCAGCTCCCTCAGCTACTCCCCATAACATTCGTGCTCCAGACCCCTCACAGCTTTGTTGCCCTTCTCTGGACACACTCCAGGGCCTCAATGTCTTTCCTGTAGTGAGGGGCCCAAAACTGAACACAGCACTCGAGATGCGGCCTCACCAGTGCTGAATACAGAAGGATCATCACCTCCTGCTCCTGCTGGCTGCACTACTGCTGATACAAACCAGGATGCCATTGGCCTTCTTGGTCACCTGGGCACACTGCTGGCTCATGCTTAGTCGAGTATCAACCAACCCCCCCAGGTCTATTTCTTCCACACAGTCTTCCAGCTACTCTGCCCCATGCCTGAGTGTTGCCTGGAGTTGTTGTGGCCAAAGTGCAGTACTCACAGAATCACAGAATGTCAGGGAAAAGACCTCAGAATATCATCTAGTCCAATTCCCCTGCTGGAGCAGGCACACCCAGATCAGGACACACAGGAATGCATCCAGGTAGGTTTTGAATGTCTCCAGAGAAGGAGACCCCACAACCTCTCTTGGCAGCCTGTTCCAGTGTTCTGTTACCGTTACCGTGAAGAAGTTTTTTTCTAATATTTATGCGGAACTTTCTATGTTCCAGCTTGCACCCATTGTCCTATCATTGGATGTCACTGAGAAGAGCCTAGCTCCATCCTCCCAATACTCACCCTTTATATATTTACAAATATTAAGGAGGTCACCTCTCAGTCTCCTTCAAGCTAAAGAGACCCAGCTTCCTCAGCCTTTCCTCGTAAGGGAGATGCTCCACTCCCTTCATCATATCTGTGGCTCTGCGCTCTACTCTCTAAAGCAGTTCCCTGCCCTTCTTCAACTGAGGGGCCCAGAACTGAACACAGTATTTCAGTCTCATCAGAGTAGAGGGGGAAGAGAACCTCTCTCGACCTCCTATCACAGTCCTTCTAATCACAGCACCTCAGGATGCCACTGTTCTTCTTGGCCACACAGGCACAGTGCTGGCTCGTGGTCATCCTGCTGTCCACCAGGACTCCCAGGTCCCTTTCCCTTACACTGCTCTCCAAAAGATTAGTCCCCAGACTATACTGGTACCTGGTTCTTGCCCAGATGCAAGACTCTACATTTGCCCTTGTTCTATTTCATTGAATTTCTCCCAACCCAACTCTCCAGCCCATCTAGGTCTTCCTGGATGGCAGCACAGCCTTGGTCAGCACTTGGTCTTGTTGAACCTCATCCCATTGGCCTCAGCTCAGCAATCAGCCTGTCCAGGCCCCTCTGTAGGGCCTTCCTACCTCCAGGCAAATTGACACTTCCTGCCAACATGGCGTCATCTGCAAACTTACTGAGGGTACATTCGTTGCCCTCATCTAGATCATCAACAAAGATGGGCCAGCTCAAATACCAACCCATTTTTTTGTGTTTTTATTTTCCCCTAAATAAATTTCCGCCCCAAAGACTTTTCTTCCTCAACAGGGAAAGGGTTCACACGTTCCTAGCAAGTCTCTGAGGTTCACAGTTTGATGGCAGAAATGTGAACACAGGGTTGGGGAAGAAAAACATCCCCTGCTAACATATGAGCCTTTTATTTATTTTTTTTCTGGCTGCCTAGGAAGACCTAGTCCTCCAGCCTTGCTTGTCCCAAAGTTTAGGGGAAAATGGAAGGCTCAGTCTCAGTAACTGCCTGAGAAAAGGACTGGAGCCTGCGTATAAGGAAAGCATCAACTATCAGCATCATTCTGTGTGTGTATATGTTCACAAAATATGTTCACAGTTTAGAAAATGTCTTTATAATAGGAACATGCTTGCATTCCTCAAGGCAGAAGATGTATCAAAGAACCCCTGAGTCATGCCCTGCTATTACTAAGGGAAGTTCAGATCAGACAGCTTGGATTACTGAGGGTTCTTCACGTCTCCAATGTGTAGGATCAGCACCTCCTAGATCTGAGCTTGGGCAAGGACCTCAGTATCTCAGGAAGGATTTTCAGAATTCCCATAGGACACAGCACACAAATTCAAAAGGGACAGAAGGGACACAGAAGCACAACTCACTTTCAGAGCAGCTATTTGCCTAAGCTACGAAAACAGAAGCACTCTCGCTCACAGCTGCACTGGCCGTGTCAGGCTAGGACAGTTCATAGCATTTTTGAGATGGTCAGTGTCGGGAATTTCTTTGTTGCTGTCCTGTTTGTTGACAGAGCAGGGGAACAAAGTCCTTGGGCACACTGAGCTTTGTTACAACAGAAAGCAGTTGCCTTTCTCAACTACTCTTCTTTTTATGAGCTTGGATACATTTCTAGCTTTTCACCACCATTCTTGTACTAGTGCTTTACTTTTGTTTCATATACATCTTTTTCCTTTTGCTCTGCAGCCCTACCTCTGCATGCTCTCAGCATGTCCCTGCAGTTCATGTTTCTCTTATTTATTCCTCCTACTATCTTCTCTACAACTCTGTTGGTTTTTGCCAGGCTGAACATTTCAATTCAGCCCGAGATCATCCTGGTCATGCTAGATCCTTCTCCCATAACTGTCTTTGGTTTCATTTCTTATTTCTGTACACACAGGGCAAGAACTCTCCACCCTGTTCCTACTGGAGCCACATCCTTCCTCATCCCTATCTTCAGTGCACCACTAGCATAGCACCCACCACAATCTTAACATCCCCATTTGGAACAACAAGAGGCATTAATTTAACGATTTTGCAAGCTCTTTTCTTCTTTTTTTTTTTTTTTTTTAATTTTTTTCTTTTCTCCCAGTAGCATGCTTCTGACACCCTCCTGGCAAAATTGCATGCCAAGAGGTTGTGCACTTTGCAAGGGATGGGAGACAAAAAAAAACCCAGAAAATTCCTGCGCCTTGCCTGATTCTTCTATTGAGTAAAAGAATAATTTCGTCCATTTTCTTTTAAACTGAACCCGAATGTCAGTGAACTTATACAAATGCCTTAGCCATTGGCCAGGTTTATTGTTCTAGTGGGAACCCACACTGGTTAGGGGAAATTTATGGAGCAGAATACAAGTTTTCTTCAAGTGTATTTATATGTATATTTATTTCCTCCTTTCCCTCTGGCATGAGTGTGTTTTCCGACCAGATCAGTGTCATGCAGTATCCAGACTCCATCTAAAAGGCATTTTCAACATTTCACAGTTCATTTTCTTGCAGTTGATGCACTCTTATCCCCCAAAATCTAGTCAGATACATTTAATGAAACAAAACAGGCAGAATTTCCCCAACTCCTGTACATGAAAGCTTGATTCAGGTCATCAGAAGTCATCTTGTGCTGTACCCATGGCACAGCAGGACCACAGAGATGCCCTTGGGGCTGGCACGTAGAACACGGGACCAGGGTGCAGAGAGGGTTGTGTTTGCTCTGTACGTTCCTGGAACAGCTCTCCATTTCACAACCTGGAGATAGGAGCAGGCTGTGGCATGGAGCAGAGGGTCACCTGCTGGAACAGATTCACACAGAGCCCAGGTGACCAAGGGGCAGAGGAAGCTGGGCTGGCAAAGCAGGGAAAAGCCCAGAGCAAAGGAGGGAACAGGAAGAGGGCTTGCTGCTGAAATGCCTGTCACTCCCATCTGCCCCAGTTCCTCTCTGTCCCTCCCAGCTGGCCGGTGGGACCTGGCACTCAGCTGCTGGCCCTCAGCAGGGTGTGCTGCTCCAGCTTCCAGCCCATGGATGTGTGAACATGGGGCTGCCTGGTGCACTCCATCCCTCACCCAGGTTCCCCTGGGGCAGAAACCAACCCACCTGCACTGGAGCCAAGAGTGTGGGGGTCCTCCTCCTGATGGTGTGCCTTTGGGGTGAGTGATGCTTTGCTTCTGACCACAGGGATCCCATGC